>NW_022263361.1:50000-118702 GCF_002021735.2 Oncorhynchus kisutch
CTCTTGATTTGATTTTCGATTGGAGATGTTTGATATGAGTCTGGAAGGAGAGTTTGCAGTCTAGCCAGACACCTAGGTACTTATAGACGTCCACATATTCTAGGTCGGAACCATCCAGGGTGGTGATGCTAGTCGGGCATGCAGGTGCAGGCAGCGACCGGTTGAAAAGCATGCATTTGGTTTTACTAGCGTTTAAGAGCAGTTGGAGGCCACGGAAGGAGTGTTGTATGGCATTGAAGCTTGTTTGGAGGTTAGATAGCACAGTGTCCAAAGACGGGCCGAAAGTATATAGAATGGTGTCGTCTGCGTAGAGGTGGATCAGGGAATCGCCCGCAGCAAGAGCAACATCATTGATATACACAGAGAAAAGAGTCGGCCCGAGAATTGAACCCTGTGGCACCCCCATAGAGACTGCCAGAGGACCGGACAGCATGCCCTCCGATTTGACACACTGAACTCTGTCTGCAAAGTAATTGGTGAACCAGGCAAGGCAGTCATCCGAAAAACCGAGGCTACTGAGTCTGCCGATAAGAATATGGTGATTGACAGAGTCGAAAGCCTTGGCGAGGTCGATGAAGACGGCTGCACAGTACTGTCTTTTATCGATGGCGGTTATGATGTCGTTTAGTACCTTGAGTGTGGCTGAGGTGCACCCATGACCGGCTCGGAAACCAGATTGCACAGCGGAGAAGGTACGGTGGGATTCGAGATGGTTCTGAAGTATAAAAATCGAAACCGTCTTCAGACATATAAGTTAACCAGACAAATCATGACCAATCAATTTCATTTACCACAGGTGGACTCCCATCAAGTCGTAGAAACATCTCATCTCAAGGATCAATGGAAACAGGATGCACCTGAGCTCAATTTCCAGTCTCACAGCAAAGGGTCTGAATACTTACGTAAATAAGGTATTTCAATTTTTTTTTAAATATATATATATATAAATGTGCCAACATTTCTAAAAACCTGCTTTTCTTTGTCATTATGGGGTACTGTGTGCAGATTGATGAGGAAAAACATTGATTTAATTAATTTTAGAATAAGTCTGTAATGTAACAAAATGTGTAAAAAAGTAAGTTAAGCAGACAGGACTCAGGGATGACTGATCATGGAGATCCCATCAATCTCCACCCAGTTAGGGAAATATGCTTTTAGTTTATTTGGGCCTCTCATGTGAAATGATCTCCAAAACTCATTAAAGTTGGTGGAGTTTAGGAGTTGAGGGAGTTTAGGAGTTGGTGGAGTTTAGGAGTTGGTGGAGTTTAGGAGTTGAGGGAGTTTAGGAGTTGAGGGAGTTTAGGAGTTGAGGGAGTTGAGGAGTTGAGGGAGTTTAGGAGTTGGTGGAGTTTAGGAGTTGAGGGAGTTTAGGAGTTGAGGGAGTTTAGGAGTTGAGGGAGTTTAGGAGTTGGTGGAGTTTAGGAGTTGGTGGAGTTTAGGAGTTGAGGGAGTTTAGGAGTTGAGGGAGTTTAGGAGTTGGTGGAGTTTAGGAGTTGGTGGAGTTTAGGAGTTGAGGGAGTTTAGGAGTTGGTGGAGTTTAGGAGTTGGTGGAGTTTAGGAGTTGAGGGAAATTCAAGCAGACGTTAGAGGACTTCTTCCTGAAGAATGTTTTGTTCCATATGATTGTGTTTCGCTTTTCATGTTCTGTGTAATTGATGTGTATATAGATATGTGTAGTGTAATTGATGTGTATATAGATATGTATAGGGTAATTGATGTGTATATAGATATGTATAGGGTAATTGATGTGTATATAGATAAGTATAGTGTAATTTGTGTGTAGATAGATATGTACAGTATAATTGATGTGTATATAGATATGTGTAGTGTAATTGATGTGTATATAGATATGTGTAGTATAATTGATGTGTATATAGATATGTGTAGTGTAATTGATGTGTATATAGATATGTGTAGTGTAATTGATGTGTATATAGATAAGTATAGTGTAATTGATGTGTATATAGATATATATAGTGTAATTGAAGTGTATATACAGTTGAAGTTGGAAATTTACATACACCTTAGCCAAGTACATTTATACTCAGTTTTTCACAATTCCTGACATTTAATCCTAGTAAAAATTCCCTGTTTTAGGTCAGCTAGGATCACCACTTTATTTTAAGAACGTGAAATGTCAGAATAATAGTAGAGAGAATGATTTATTTCAGCTTGTATTTCTTTCATCACATTCCCAGTGGGTCAGAAGTTTACATACACTCAATTAGTACTTGGTAGCATTGCCTTTAAATTGTTTAACTTGGGTCAAACATTTTGGGAATCCTTACACAAGCTTTCCACAATAAGTTGGGTGAATTTTGGCCCATTCCTCCTGACAGAGCTGGTATAACTGAGTCAGGTTTGTAGGCCTCCTTGCTCACACACGCCTTTTCAGTTCTACCCACACATTTTCTACAGGATTGAGGGCTTTGTGATGGCCACTCCAATACCTTGACCATGACCTTGCTTCAATATATCCACATAATTTTCCTGACATTTATTTTGTGAAGTGCACCAGTCCCTCCTGCAGCAAAGCACCCCCACAACATGATGCTGCCACCCCCGTGCTTCACGGTTGGGATGGTGTTCTTCGGCTTGCAAGCGTTTTTCCTGTCATTATGGTCATTATGGTCATTATTGCCAAACAGTTCTATTTTTTCATCAGAGGACATTTCACCCGAAAAGTACGATCTTTGTCCCCATGTGCAGTTGCAAAACTTAGTCTGGCTTTTTTATGGCAGTTTTGGAGCAGTGGCTTCTTCCTTGCTGAGCGAACGTTCAGGTTAAGTCGATATAGGACTCGTTTGACTGTGGATATAGATATAGATAATTTTGTACCTGTTTCCTCCAACATCTTCACAAGGTCCTTTGCTGTTGTTCTGGGATTGATTTGCACTTTTCGCACAAAAGTACGTTAATCTCTAGGAGACAGAACGTGTCTCCTTCCTGAGCGGTATGATGGCTGCATGGTCCCATGGTGTTTATACTTGTGTACTATTGTTTGTACAGATGAACATGGTACCTTCAGGCATTTGGAAATTGCTTCCAAGGATGAACCAGACTTGTGAGGTCTTGGTCTTGGCTGATTGATTTTGATTTTCCCATGATGTCAAGCAAAGAGGCACTGAATTGATGCGTAATTGATGTGTATATAGATAAGTATAGTGTAATCGATGTGTATATAGATATGTATAGTGTAATTGATGTGTATATAGATATGTGTAGCATAATTGATGTGTATATAGATAAGTATAGTGTAATTTGTGTGTATATAGATATGTGTAGTGTAATTGATGTGTATATAGATAAGTATAGTGTAATTGATGTGTATATACATACACTACCGTTCAAAAGTTTGGGGTCACTTAGAAAGGTCCTTGTTTCTGAAAGAAAAGCCATTAAAATAATGTGATCAGAAATACAGTGTAGACTTTGTTAATGTTGTAAATGACTATTATAGCTGTAAACGACTGATTAGTAATGGAATATCTACATAGGCGTACAGAGGCCCATTATCACCAACCATCATTTGGTTGCATTCCAATGGCACGTTGTGTTAGCAAATCCAATTTGATCATTTTAAAAGGCTAATTGATCGTTAGAAAACCCTTTTGCAATTATGTTAGCACAGCTGAAAACTGTTGTGATGATTAAAGAAGCAATAAAACTGGCCTTTTTTTAGACTAGTTGAGTATCTAGAGCATCAGCATTTGTTGTTTCGATTACAGGCTCAAAATGGCCAGAAACAAAGAACTTTCTTCTGAAACTCGTCAGTCTATTCTTCTTCTGAGAAATGAAGGCTATTCCATTCGAGAAATTGCCAAGAAATTGAAGATCTCGTACAACGCTGTGTACGACCCCCTTCACAGAACAGCGCAAACTATTGTTTTCACTATACATTTTACCGGAAACATAATGTTAACCTTCACTGCTATGCGGACGTTACACAGCTGTACATTTCAATAAAACATGGTGAAGCCCCAAAATGTCCCTCCCTGGTAGCGTGTGTTTCAGACATAAGGAAGTGGATGGCGGCCAATTTTTAACTTTTAAACTCGGGCAAAACAGAGATGCTTGTTCTAGGTCCCAAGAAACATAGATGCTTGTTCTAGGTCCCAAGAAACAGAGATGCTTGTTCTAGGTCCCAAGAAACAGAGATGCTTGTTCTAGGTCCCAAGAAACAGAGATGCTTGTTCTAGGTCCCAAGAAACAGAGATGCTTGTTCTAGGTCCCAAGAAACAGAGATGCTTGTTCTAGGTCACAAGAAACAGAGATCTTCTGTTGGATCTGACAATTAATCTTAATGGTTGTACAGTCGTCTCAAATAAAACTGTGAAGAACCTTGGCGTTACTCTGGACCCTGATCTCTCTTTTGATGAACATATCAAGAATACTTAAAGGACAGTTTTTTTTCCATCTTCATAACGTAGCAAAAATCAGAAACCTTCTGTCTAAAAATGTTGCAGAAAGATTTATCCATGCTTTTGTTACTACCAGACTAGACTGCTGCAATGCTCTACTTTCCGGCTACCCGGCTAAAGCACTAAATAAACTTCAGTTTGTGCTAAACAAGGCTGCTAGAATCTTGACTAGAACCAAAAAATGTGATCATATTACTGCAGTGCTAGCCTCCCTACACTGACTTCCTGTTAAGGCAAGGGCTGATTTCAAGGTTTTACTGCTAACCTACAAAGCATGACATGGGCTTGCTCCTACCTATCTTTCCAATTTGGTCCTGCCTTACATACCTACATGTACGCTACGGTCACAAGATGCAGGCCTCCTTACTGTCCCTAGAGTTTCTAAGCAAACAGCTGGAGGCAATTTTTCCGGAATGGTCTGCCTATCCATGTATGAGACGCAGACTCGGTCTCGACCTTTAAGTCTTTATTGAAGACTCATCTCTTCAGTAGGTCCTATGATTGAGTGTAGCCTGGCCCAGGGGTGTGAAGGTGAATGAAAAGGCAATGGAGCGACGAACCGCCCTAGCTGTCTCTGCCTGGTCGGTTCCCCTCTCTCAAATGGGATTCTCTGCCTCTAACCCTATTACTGGGGCTGAGTCACTGGCTTGCTGGTGCTCTTTCATGCTGTCCCTAGGAGGGGTGCGTCACTTGAGTGGGTTGAGTCACTGACGTGATCTTCCTGTCCGGGTTGGCGCCCCCCTCTGGTTTGTGCCATGGGGGTGATCTTTGTGGGCTATAGTCAGCCTTGTCTCAGGGTAGTAAGTTGGTGGTTGAAAATATCCCTCTAGTGGTGTGGGGGCAGTGCTTTGGCAAAGTGGGTGGGGTTATATCCTTCCTGTTTGGCCTTGTCCGGGGGTATCGTCGGACCGTGCCACAATGTCTCCCGACCACTACTGTCGTAGCCGCCAGTATTTATGCTCCAATAGTTTATGTGTCGGGGGGCTAGGGTCAGTTTGTTATATCTGGAGTACTTCTCCTGTCTTATCCAGTGTCCTGTGTGAATTTAAGTATGCTCTCTCTAATTCTCTCTTTCTCTAATTCTCTAATTCTCTAATTCTCTAATTCTCTAATTCTCTCCTTTTCTCGCTTTTTCTCTTTCTCCTGTATACTGTACAATGAGGAATTCAACTACAAAATACTAGTCTTTTCCCATTTTTCTGAACCATTGCCCCCACCCACAAGGTGTTTAAACAACAACATATTAATTAAATTAGATAATAGATACAAAACAAAAACATGAGGAACATGAATCCATTAACTCTAATTAGCACATGTAGGACAGTATGCAAGTGTGTGTGTGCATGGAATTGGCAGATGTATTTCTCACAGCAGCACATAGTATTTGTTTCACAGTCCTTCTTTGGGGGGCAGAATTGCCCCAGCTGCAGCCTCAGGTGGATCAGGACAAGATTCAACCCCCTGAACAGCTTTCACAAGCGCTGTAGAGGCTGTGCGGGGGAGGCGCTCCCTTCTTTGAATGTGTGGGGTTACAAGTGCCTTTCCCAGCTGCTCCAGGAGCACCCTCCTCTTGTTCCACTAATCAGGCATCCAGGTAGGGTTGATCTTGTCCCATTTCACAAAGGCATTTTATGGATATAACCCTGTCCCTCTCTTCCTGTTATAACTATACAGGGATATAACCCTGTCCCTCTCTTCCTGTTATAACTATACAGGGATATAACCCTGTCCCTCTCTTCCTGTTATAACTATACACTGATATAACCCTGTCCCTCTCTTCCTGTTATAACTATACAGGGATATAACCCTGTCCCTTTCTTCCTGTTATAAATATACAGGAATATAACCCTGTCCCTCTCTTCCTGTAATAACTATACAGGGATATAACCCTGTCCATCTCTTCCTGTTATAACTATACAGGGATATAACCCTGTCCCTCTCTTCCTGTTATAACTATACAGGGATATAACCCTGTCCCTCTCTTCCTGTTATAACTATACACTGATATAACCCTGTCCCTCTCTTCCTGTTATAACTATACAGGGATATAACCCTGTCCCTCTCTTCCTGTTATAACTATACAGGGATATAACCCTGTCCCTATCTTCCTGTTATAACTATACAGGGATATAACCCTGTCCCTATCTTCCTGTTATAACTATACAGGGATATAACCCTGTCCCTCTCTTCCTGTTATAACTATACAGGGATATAACCCTGTCCCTATCTTCCTGTTATAACTATACAGGGATATAACCCTGTCCCTCTCTTCCTGTTATAACTATACAGGGATATAACCCTGTCCCTCTCTTCCTGTTATAAATATACAGGGATATAACCCTGTCCCTCTCTTCCTGTAATAACTATACAGGGATATAACCCTGTCCCTCTCTTCCTGTTATAACTATACAGGGATATAACCCTGTCCCTCTCTTCCTGTTATAACTATACACTGATATAACCCTGTCCCTATCTTCCTGTTATAACTATACAGGGATATAACCCTGTCCCTCTCTTCCTGTTATAACTATACAGGGATATAACCCTGTCCCTCTCTTCCTGTTATAACTATACAGGGATATAACCCTGTCCCCCTCTTCCTGTTATAATTATACAGGGATATAACCCTGTCCCTCTCTTCCTGTTATAACTATACAGGGATATAACCCTGTCCCTCTCTTCCTGTTATAACTATACAGGGATATAACCCTGTCCCTCTATTCCTGTTATAACTATACACTGATATAACCCTGTCCCTCTCTTCCTGTTATAACTATACAGGGATATAACCCTGTCCCTCTCTTCCTGTTATAACTATACAGGGATATAACCCTGTCCCTCTCTTCCTGTTATAACTATACAGGGATATAACCCTGTCCCTCTCTTCCTGTTATAACTATACAGGGATATAACCATGTCCCTCTCTTCCTGTTATAACTATACAGTGGGGTCATTCTGAGGCCAACTTCCTGTTCCCCTATTAAATAATATCTCATTGTGTGTCACTCTATCATTCTTAGCTTCCTGTGCACCTCATTTCTCTGCCTCTCATCTCTCTGTGTCTCTGAGAGACACTTTAGATTGGAAGACACACATCTAATAATTGTCTCTGCTCACTAATGTAATCTATTAATGAATCAGTCGCAGGGAGAGCAAATTACTACTGGACCACAGGAGAGATTAGAGGAGTCTGTGTTAGTGATGACTGGACCACAGGAGAGAGGAGTCTGTGTTAGTGATGACTGGACCACAGGAGAGATTAGAGGAGTCTGTGTTAGTGATGACTGGACCACAGGAGAGATTAGAGGAGTCTGTGTTAGTGATAACTGGACCACAGGAGAGATTAGAGGAGTCTGTGTTAGTGATGACTGGACCACAGGAGAGATTAGAGGAGTCTGTGTTAGTGATGACTGGACCACAGGAGAGAGGAGTCTGTGTTAGAAATGACAGGACTACAGGAGAGAGGAGTCTGTGTTAGTAATGACTGGACCACAGGAGAGATTAGAGGAGTCTGTGTTAGAAATGACAGGACCACAGGAGAGAGGAGTCTGTGTTAGTAATGACTGGACCACAGGAGAGATTAGAGGAGTCTGTTTTAGAAATGGCTGGACCACAGGAGAGATTAGAGGAGTCTGTGTTAGTGATGACTGGACCACAGGAGAGAGGAGTCTGTGTTAGTGATGAGGCAGCCATAGAGGAGTCTGTGTTAGTGATGAGGTTCCATAGAGGAGTCTGTGTTAGTGATGAGGCAGCCATAGAGGACTCTGTGTTAGTGATGAGGCAGCAGTAGAGGAGTCTGTGTTAGTGATGAGGCAGCCAAAGAGGACTCTGTGTTAGTGATGAGGCAGCAGTAGAGGAGTCTGTGTTAGTGATGAGGCAGCCATAGAGGAGTCTGTGTTAGTGATGAGGCAGCCATAGAGGAGTCTGTGTTAGTGATGAGGCAGCCATAGAGGAGTCTGTGTTAGTGATGAGGCAGCCATAGAGGAGTCTGTGTTAGTGATGAGGCAGCCATAGAGGAGTCTGTGTTAGTGATGAGGCAGCCATAGAGGAGTACAGTATGTATGATGTAGTTGCTGAAAGGGTCTACATGGAACAAGGCAATGTCAGGCAGGATAGAGAGACCCAGGAGTGTTGACTACTGAACACACTAATAAATGCAGACACACACACAAATAGTCACACACACACACACACACACACACACACACACACACACACACACACACACACACACACACACACACACACACACACACACACACACACACACACACAAATATATCCCAATGTCATAAGGAGTAAAACACACCCCATGGGTAGGTTGGATGAACAAGCTAGCCTTTAGAATAGGCAATTACAGCCTGTCACAATACATCTGTTGTCCCTTCAAACTGAAGGACCGAGCCTCCAGTTGCACCAGGTGTTTGGTTGTGTTCCATAGGGAACACTAGTCCCTATATAGTGAACTACTTTAGACCAGGTCCTACAGGGAACACTAGTCCCTATATAGTGAACTACTTTAGACCAGATCCTACAGGGAACACTAGTCCCTATATAGTGAACTACTTTAGACCAGGTCCTACAGGGAACACTAGTCCCAAGAGAGTGAGAGAGAACTGAGAGAGAATGACAGAGCAACAGGAGAGTGAGAGAACTGAGGAGTGAGAGACTGTTAACACTAATCTATCCTTAAAGGCCTTACCTCTAACACGTTCATATGATCAGGTGTCCTCCGTAATCATTGGGACAGTGAAGCATTGTTTCTTATGGGTCTTATGGCTATTCTATTAGAGATTGTTTAGGGCCGCCTCCTGTGGACCCACTAATGGAAACAAATCTCAAAGTTCCAGGGTTGACCCGATAGATGGCTTTGAGCTAAAGCACCAATGGCAGCCGTGTGGTGCCCGAGGCAAATATCACATCTGAGCGTGGGCATTGCCACGAGCCTGCTGGGAATGGGGGAAAGACATCTAGCTGGTCTGTCATAATATAATAAGACAGTAGATCTAGCTGGTCTGTCATAATATAATAGAGACAGTAGATAGCTAGTCTGTGTCATAATATAAAGAGACAGTAGATCTAGCTGGTCTGTCATAATATAATAGAGACAGTAGATCTAGCTGGTCTGTCATATTATTAAGAGACAGTAGATCTAGCTGGTCTGTCATAATATAATAGAGACAGTAGATCTAGCTGGTCTGTCATAATATAATAGAGACAGTAGATCTAGCTGGTCTGTCATAATATAATAGAGACAGTAGATCTAGCTGGTCTGTCATATATAATAGAGACAGTAGATCTAGCTGGTCTGTCATAATATAATAGAGACAGTAGATCTAGCTGGTCTGTCATAATATAATAGAGACAGTAGATCTAGCTGGTCTGTCATAATATAATAGAGACAGTAGATCTAGCTGGTCTGTCATAATATAATAGAGACAGTAGATCTAGCTGGTCTGTCATAATATAATAGAGACAGTAGATCTAGCTGGTCTGTCATAATATAATAGAGACAGTAGATCTAGCTGGTCTGTCATATATAATAGAGACAGTAGATCTAGCTGGTCTGTCATATATAATAGAGACAGTAGATCTAGCTGGTCTGTCATAATATAATAGAGACAGTAGATCTAGCTGGTCTGTCATAATATAATAGAGACAGTAGATCTAGCTGGTCTGTCATAATATAATAGAGACAGTAGATCTAGCTGGTCTGTCATAATATAATAGAGACAGTAGATCTAGCTGGTCTGTCATATAAATAGATAGAGTAGATAAATAGCTGAAGGTGTATTGCTGGTCACAGTTTCTGTAGAATCAAGGTTGTAGATCGAATTGAATAGCATTTCAATAAATAGAGACAGTAGATCTAGCTGGTCTGTCATAATATAATAGAGACAGTAGATCTAGCTGGTCTGTCATAATATAATAGAGACAGTAGATCTAGCTGGTCTGTCATATATAATAGAGACAGTAGATCTAGCTGGTCTGTCATAATATAATAGAGACAGTAGATCTAGCTGGTCTGTCATAATATAATAATAGACAGTAGATCTAGCTGGTCTGTCATATATAATAGAGACAGTAGATCTAGCTGGTCTGTCATAATATAATAGAGACAGTAGATCTAGCTGGTCTGTCATAATATAATAGAGACAGTAGATCTAGCTGGTCTGTCATAATATAATAGAGACAGTAGATCTAGCTGGTCTGTCATATATAATAGAGACAGTAGATCTAGCTGGTCTGTCATAATATAATAGAGACAGTAGATCTAGCTGGTCTGTCATATTATAATAGAGACAGTAGATCTAGCTGGTCTGTCATAATATAATAGAGACAGTAGATCTAGCTGGTCTGTCATAATATAATAGAGACAGTAGATCTAGCTGGTCTGTCATAATATAATAGAGACAGTAGATCTAGCTGGTCTGTCATATTATAATAGAGACAGTAGATCTAGCTGGTCTGTCATAATATAATAGAGACAGTAGATCTAGTAGCTGTCTGTCATAATATATAGAGACAGTAGATAGCTGGTCTGTCATATATAATAGAGACAGTAGATCTAGCTGGTCTGTCATATATAATAGAGACAGTAGATCTAGCTGGTCTGTCATAATATAATAGAGACAGTAGATCTAGCTGGTCTGTCATATTATAATAGAGACAGTAGATCTAGCTGGTCTGTCATAATATAATAGAGACAGTAGATCTAGCTGGTCTGTCATAATATAATAGAGACAGTAGATCTAGCTGGTCTGTCATAATATAATAGAGACAGTAGATCTAGCTGGTCTGTCATAATATATAGAGACAGTAGATCTAGCTGGTCTGTCATATTAAAGAGACAGTAGATCTAGCTGGTCTGTCATAATATAATAGAGACAGTAGATCTAGCTGGTCTGTCATAATATAATAGAGACAGTAGATCTAGCTGGTCTGTCATAATATAATAGAGACAGTAGATCTAGCTGGTCTGTCATAATATAATAGAGACAGTAGATCTAGCTGGTCTGTCATAATATAATAGAGACAGTAGATCTAGCTGGTCTGTCATAATATAATAGAGACAGTAGATCTAGCTGGTCTGTCATATTATAATAGAGACAGTAGATCTAGCTGGTCTGTCATAATATAATAGAGACAGTAGATCTAGCTGGTCTGTCATAATATAATAGAGACAGTAGATCTAGCTGGTCTGTCATAATATAATAGAGACAGTAGATCTAGCTGGTCTGTCATAATATAATAGAGACAGTAGATCTAGCTGGTCTGTCATAATATAATAGAGACAGTAGATCTAGCTGGTCTGTCATAATATAATAGAGACAGTAGATCTAGCTGGTCTGTCATAATATAATAGAGACAGTAGATCTAGCTGGTCTGTCATAATATATAGAGACAGTAGATCTAGCTGGTCTGTCATATTATAATAGAGACAGTAGATCTAGCTGGTCTGTCATAATATAATAGAGACAGTAGATCTAGCTGGTCTGTCATAATATAATAGAGACAGTAGATCTAGCTGGTCTGTCATAATATAATAGAGACAGTAGATCTAGCTGGTCTGTCATAATATAATAGAGACAGTAGATCTAGCTGGTCTGTCATAATATAATAGAGACAGTAGATCTAGCTGGTCTGTCATAATATAATAGAGACAGTAGAAGCTGGTCTGTCATAATATAATAGAGACAGTAGATCTAGCTGGTCTGTCATATATAATAGAGACAGTAGATCTAGCTGGTCTGTCATAATATAATAGAGACAGTAGATCTAGCTGGTCTGTCATAATATAATAGAGACAGTAGATCTAGCTGGTCTGTCAATAATAATAGAGACAGTAGATCTAGCTGGTCTGTCATAATATAATAGAGACAGTAGATCTAGCTGGTCTGTCATAATATAATAGAGACAGTAGATCTAGCTGGTCTGTCATAATATAATAGAGACAGTAGATCTAGCTGGTCTGTCATAATATAATAGAGACAGTAGATCTAGCTGGTCTGTCATAATATAATAGAGACAGTAGATCTAGCTGGTCTGTCATAATATAATAGAGACAGTAGATCTAGCTGGTCTGTCATAATATAATAGAGACAGTAGATCTAGCTGGTCTGTCATAATATAATAGAGACAGTAGATCTAGCTGGTCTGTCATAATATAATAGAGACAGTAGATCTAGCTGGTCTGTCATAATATAATAGAGACAGTAGATCTAGCTGGTCTGTCATAATATAATAGAGACAGTAGATCTAGCTGGTCTGTCATAATATAATAGAGACAGTAGATCTAGCTGGTCTGTCATAATATAATAGAGACAGTAGATCTAGCTGGTCTGTCATAATATAATAGAGACAGTAGATCTAGCTGGTCTGTCATAATATAATAGAGACAGTAGATCTAGCTGGTCTGTCATAATATAATAGAGACAGTAGATCTAGCTGGTCTGTCATAATATAATAGAGACAGTAGATCTAGCTGGTCTGTCATAATATAATAGAGACAGTAGATCTAGCTGGTCTGTCATAATATAATAGAGACAGTAGATCTAGCTGGTCTGTCATAATATAATAGAGAGTAGATCTAGCTGGTCTGTCATAATATAATAGAGACAGTAGATCTAGCTGGTCTGTCATAATATAATAGAGACAGTAGATCTAGCTGGTCTGTCATATAATATATAGAGACAGTAGATCGCTGAGTTGTATTGGCTGTCATAGTTCTGTATAATAAAGGTAGTCTGATTGATCTGTCAAATTAATAGAGACAGTAGATCTAGCTGGTCTGTCATAATATATAGAGACAGTAGATCTAGCTGGTCTGTCATAATATAATAGAGACAGTAGATCTAGCTGGTCTGTCATATATAATAGAGACAGTAGATCTAGCTGGTCTGTCATAATATAATAGAGACAGTAGATCTAGCTGGTCTGTCATAATATAATAGAGACAGTAGATCTAGCTGGTCTGTCATAATATAATAGAGACAGTAGATCTAGCTGGTCTGTCATAATATAATAGAGACAGTAGATCTAGCTGGTCTGTCATAATATAATAGAGACAGTAGATCTAGCTGGTCTGTCATAATATAATAGAGACAGTAGATCTAGCTGGTCTGTCATTATATAATAGAGACAGTAGATCTAGCTGGTCTGTCATAATATAATAGAGACAGTAGATCTAGCTGGTCTGTCATATATAATAGAGACAGTAGATCTAGCTGGTCTGTCATAATATAATAGAGACAGTAGATCTAGCTGGTCTGTCATAATATAATAGAGACAGTAGATCTAGCTGGTCTGTCATAATATAATAGAGACAGTAGATCTAGCTGGTCTGTCATAATAATAGAGACAGTAGATCTAGCTGGTCTGTCATAATATAATAGAGACAGTAGATCTAGCTGGTCTGTCATAATATAATAGAGACAGTAGATCTAGCTGGTCTGTCATATTATAATAGAGACAGTAGATCTAGCTGGTCTGTCATAATATAATAGAGACAGTAGATCTAGCTGGTCTGTCATAATATAATAGAGACAGTAGATCTAGCTGGTCTGTCATATTAAATAGAGACAGTAGATCTAGCTGGTCTGTCATAATATAATAGAGACAGTAGATCTAGCTGGTCTGTCATATATAATAGAGACAGTAGATCTAGCTGGTCTGTCATAATATAATAGAGACAGTAGATCTAGCTGGTCTGTCATAATATAATAGAGACAGTAGATCTAGCTGGTCTGTCATAATATAATAGACAGTAGATCTAGCTGGTCTGTCATAATATAATAGAGACAGTAGATCTAGCTGGTCTGTCATAAATAATAGAGACAGTAGATCTAGCTGGTCTGTCATAATATAATAGAGACAGTAGATCTAGCTGGTCTGTCATAATATAATAGAGACAGTAGATCTAGCTGGTCTGTCATAATATAATAGAGACAGTAGATCTAGCTGGTCTGTCATAATATAATAGAGACAGTAGATCTAGCTGGTCTGTCATATTATAATAGAGACAGTAGATCTAGCTGGTCTGTCATAATATAATAGAGACAGTAGATCTAGCTGGTCTGTCATAATATAATAGAGACAGTAGATCTAGCTGGTCTGTCATATTATAATAGAGACAGTAGATCTAGCTGGTCTGTCATATATAATAGAGACAGTAGATCTAGCTGGTCTGTCATAATATAATAGAGACAGTAGATCTAGCTGGTCTGTCATAATATAATAGAGACAGTAGATCTAGCTGGTCTGTCATAATATAATAGAGACAGTAGATCTAGCTGGTCTGTCATAATATAATAGAGACAGTAGATCTAGCTGGTCTGTCATATTAAAAGAGACAGTAGATCTAGCTGGTCTGTCATAATATAATAGAGACAGTAGATCTAGCTGGTCTGTCATAATATAATAGAGACAGTAGATCTAGCTGGTCTGTCATAATATAATAGAGACAGTAGATCTAGCTGGTCTGTCATAATATAATAGAGACAGTAGATCTAGCTGGTCTGTCATAATATAATAGAGACAGTAGATCTAGCTGGTCTGTCATAATATAATAGAGACAGTAGATCTAGCTGGTCTGTCATATAAATAGAGAGAATACTAGATAGCTGAATCTATATGGCTGTCATAGTTCTTCAGAAATAAAGAGTAGATCTAATTGTCTAGCATATTAATAATAGAGACAGTAGATCTAGCTGGTCTGTCAATTATATATAGAGACAGTAGATCTAGCTGGTCTGTCATAATATAATAGAGACAGTAGATCTAGCTGGTCTGTCATAATATAATAGAGACAGTAGATCTAGCTGGTCTGTCATAATATAATAGAGACAGTAGATCTAGCTGGTCTGTCATAATATAATAGAGACAGTAGATCTAGCTGGTCTGTCATAATATAATAGAGACAGTAGATCTAGCTGGTCTGTCATAATATAATAGAGACAGTAGATCTAGCTGGTCTGTCATAATATAATAGAGACAGTAGATCTAGCTGGTCTGTCATAAATAATAGAGACAGTAGATCTAGCTGGTCTGTCATAATATAATAGAGACAGTAGATCTAGCTGGTCTGTCATAATATAATAGAGACAGTAGATCTAGCTGGTCTGTCATAATATAATAGAGACAGTAGATCTAGCTGGTCTGTCATAATATAATAGAGACAGTAGATCTAGCTGGTCTGTCATAATATAATAGAGACAGTAGATCTAGCTGGTCTGTCATATATAATAGAGACAGTAGATCTAGCTGGTCTGTCATAATATAATAGAGACAGTAGATCTAGCTGGTCTGTCATAATATAATAGAGACAGTAGATCTAGCTGGTCTGTCATAATATAATAGAGACAGTAGATCTAGCTGGTCTGTCATATTATAATAGAGACAGTAGATCTAGCTGGTCTGTCATAATATAATAGAGACAGTAGATCTAGCTGGTCTGTCATAATATAATAGACAGTAGATCTAGCTGGTCTGTCATATATAATAGAGACAGTAGATCTAGCTGGTCTGTCATAATATAATAGAGACAGTAGATCTAGCTGGTCTGTCATAATATAATAGAGACAGTAGATCTAGCTGGTCTGTCATAATATAATAGAGACAGTAGATCTAGCTGGTCTGTCATAATATAATAGAGACAGTAGATCTAGCTGGTCTGTCATAATATAATAGAGACAGTAGATCTAGCTGGTCTGTCATAATATAATAGAGACAGTAGATCTAGCTGGTCTGTCATAATATAATAGAGACAGTAGATCTAGCTGGTCTGTCATAATATAATAGAGACAGTAGATCTAGCTGGTCTGTCATAATATAATAGAGACAGTAGATCTAGCTGGTCTGTCATAATATATAGATAGAGACAGTAGATCTAGCTGGTCTGTCATAATATAATAGAGACAGTAGATCTAGCTGGTCTGTCATAATATAATAGAGACAGTAGATCTAGCTGGTCTGTCATAATATAATAGAGACAGTAGATCTAGCTGGTCTGTCATAATATAATAGAGACAGTAGATCTAGCTGGTCTGTCATAATATAATAGAGACAGTAGATCTAGCTGGTCTGTCATAATATAATAGAGACAGTAGATCTAGCTGGTCTGTCATTATAATAGAGACAGTAGATCTAGCTGGTCTGTCATATTATAATAGAGACAGTAGATCTAGCTGGTCTGTCATAATATAATAGAGACAGTAGATCTAGCTGGTCTGTCATAATATAATAGAGACAGTAGATCTAGCTGGTCTGTCATATAAATAGATAGACATAGATAAATAGCTGAAGTGTATTAGCTGGTCTGTCATTATAAGAAATAGATCTTCTGGTCTGTCCATTAATAATAGAGACAGTAGATCTAGCTGGTCTGTCATAATATAATAGAGACAGTAGATCTAGCTGGTCTGTCATATATATAATAGAGACAGTAGATCTAGCTGGTCTGTCATCTATTATAATAGAGACAGTAGATCTAGCTGGTCTGTCATATATAATAGAGACAGTAGATCTAGCTGGTCTGTCATAATATAATAGAGACAGTAGATCTAGCTGGTCTGTCATAATATAATAGAGACAGTAGATCTAGCTGGTCTGTCATAATATAATAGAGACAGTAGATCTAGCTGGTCTGTCATAATATAATAGAGACAGTAGATCTAGCTGGTCTGTCATAATATAATAGAGACAGTAGATCTAGCTGGTCTGTCATAATAATAGAGACAGTAGATCTAGCTGGTCTGTCATATATAATAGAGACAGTAGATCTAGCTGGTCTGTCATATATAATAGAGACAGTAGATCTAGCTGGTCTGTCATAATATAATAGAGACAGTAGATCTAGCTGGTCTGTCATATAAATAGATAGAGAATAGATCGCTGAGTGTAGTCTTGTCATAGTTTCTGTAGAAATAAGGTAGTTCTGGTTGTATAATATAATAGAGACAGTAGATCTAGCTGGTCTGTCATAATATAATAGAGACAGTAGATCTAGCTGGTCTGTCATAATATAATAGAGACAGTAGATCTAGCTGGTCTGTCATATTATAATAGAGACAGTAGATCTAGCTGGTCTGTCATAATATAATAGAGACAGTAGATCTAGCTGGTCTGTCATAATATAATAGAGACAGTAGATCTAGCTGGTCTGTCATAATATAATAGAGACAGTAGATCTAGCTGGTCTGTCATATATAATAGAGACAGTAGATCTAGCTGGTCTGTCATAATATAATAGAGACAGTAGATCTAGCTGGTCTGTCATAATATAATAGAGACAGTAGATCTAGCTGGTCTGTCATAATATATAGAGACAGTAGATCTAGCTGGTCTGTCATAATATAATAGAGACAGTAGATCTAGCTGGTCTGTCAAATATAATAGAGACAGTAGATCTAGCTGGTCTGTCATAATATAATAGAGACAGTAGATCTAGCTGGTCTGTCATAATATAATAGAGACAGTAGATCTAGCTGGTCTGTCATAATATAATAGAGACAGTAGATCTAGCTGGTCTGTCATAATATAATAGAGACAGTAGATCTAGCTGGTCTGTCATAATATATAGAGACAGTAGATCTAGCTGGTCTGTCATAATTAATAGAGACAGTAGATCTAGCTGGTCTGTCATAATATAATAGAGACAGTAGATCTAGCTGGTCTGTCATAATATAATAGAGACAGTAGATCTAGCTGGTCTGTCATAATATAATAGAGACAGTAGATCTAGCTGGTCTGTCATAATATAATAGAGACAGTAGATCTAGCTGGTCTGTCATAATATATAGAGACAGTAGATCTAGCTGGTCTGTCATATATAATAGAGACAGTAGATCTAGCTGGTCTGTCATAATATAATAGAGACAGTAGATCTAGCTGGTCTGTCATAATATAATAGAGACAGTAGATCTAGCTGGTCTGTCATAATATAATAGAGACAGTAGATCTAGCTGGTCTGTCATAATATAATAGAGACAGTAGATCTAGCTGGTCTGTCATAAATATATAGAGACAGTAGATCTAGCTGGTCTGTCATAATATAATAGAGACAGTAGATCTAGCTGGTCTGTCATAATATAATAGAGACAGTAGATCTAGCTGGTCTGTCATAATATAATAGAGACAGTAGATCTAGCTGGTCTGTCATAATATAATAGAGACAGTAGATCTAGCTGGTCTGTCATAATATAATAGACAGTAGATCTAGCTGGTCTGTCATAATATAATAGAGACAGTAGATCTAGCTGGTCTGTCATATTATAATAGAGACAGTAGATCTAGCTGGTCTGTCATAATATAATAGAGACAGTAGATCTAGCTGGTCTGTCAAATTATAATAGACAGTAGATCTAGCTGGTCTGTCATAATATAATAGAGACAGTAGATCTAGCTGGTCTGTCATAATATAATAGAGACAGTAGATCTAGCTGGTCTGTCATAATATAATAGAGACAGTAGATCTAGCTGGTCTGTCATAATATATAGAGACAGTAGATCTAGCTGGTCTGTCATAATATAATAGAGACAGTAGATCTAGCTGGTCTGTCATATATAATAGAGACAGTAGATCTAGCTGGTCTGTCATAATATAATAGAGACAGTAGATCTAGCTGTCTGTCATAATATATAGACAGTAGATCTAGCTGGTCTGTCATATTATAAGAGACAGTAGATCTAGCTGGTCTGTCATAATATAATAGAGACAGTAGATCTAGCTGGTCTGTCATATATAATAGAGACAGTAGATCTAGCTGGTCTGTCATAATATAATAGAGACAGTGTGTCACATTGTTATGGTCACCTGTCATATTTTTGCAATGTCATTAAATGTGTTCCTCCGCAGCCCATTCAGAACTAGAGGGAGGAGGAGTGTTGTGATCACATGACCTGTATCTTACATAATGTCTGCTAGCAGTTTGAAAGAGTCCCGGGGTTAAGACAATGAGGAAAAGTCCATGACTGTGTACTGAAGCAGAGGAACTAGAATATGGTTTAAATCACGATCTGGCATCTGAGTGGATGTGTGACATGTTATGTAATATCCCTACACAGAAACACAGCATAGAGATGTTTAGTTCTGCTGGTGCCTTTTTATAAAAGCTCTCGACTCTCTCTCTCTTCGCTGATCTAAGGCTGCTGCGATATATTTTTCTCCACACAGCAATGGTCGGCAGCACATTTGAAGATGGGAGATATGTTTTAATCATTCTATTCATTATTAATGGAGGACTCCTCCCTCCATCACGCTCTGCTCCCACAACCAGGACGGAGAGAGCGCGGCTATTAGCATTAGCCACAGCGGCTCCCCCATTTGATCTTTGTGTAATTACAGCAGTTTTTACAGATTACATCACAAGCGCCGTGTGAAGCAGAGAGGGGCCCGACACCCCCTCCCAGAGGCTTTGGTTTTTTTCTCTATTTTTCTATTCCCTTTTATTTTCCATGAGTCAAGAAAGTATGTGTGTTTTGAGTTTCGGGTCTATTTGTACAGTCAGTGGGGAAATAATAATCATCTAGAATTCCTCTGAAGTACATACGGCCTTGAAGCAGAAGTATAAAAGACATACGTCCAGGAAAAGCCTCAATACTTGGTCTATTTCCATAGTATGCTGACTTCCAATGGGAGGTCCTTAGAAAAGAAGGTCCTAGCAATGCTGACCTATAAAACCTGGTGAAGGTTTCCTCTTTTCTATTCCCCTCTCTTGTTATGTCCATATAGAGCTACTGTATCAGGTCCTTTGTTGATTTATCAGGTTAGATTCGGGTTCTTATGTTTGTTTTAAATACAATTTTGGTTCCATCAATATTTTAAATAGAGAAAAAATAATGTCTGTGTTTAAATCTTAAAATAATATATTATTGGTGCGTCTTTGGGTTCAGTTGCCTGGGGTGATCTTACTAGTATGACAGATGATTGCCTTTATATGCATCTTGTATAATTGATACAGTGCCTTGCGAAAGTATTCGGCCCCTTGAACTTTGCGACCTTTTGCCACATTTCAGGCTTCAAACATAAAGATATAAAACTGTATTTTTTCGTGAAGAATCAACAACAAGTGGGACACAATCATGAAGTGGAACGACATTTATTGGATATTTCAAACTTTTTTAACAAATCAAAAACTGAAAAATTGGGCGTGCAAAATTATTCAGCCCCTTTACTTTCAGTGCAGCAAACTCTCTCCAGAAGTTCAGTGAGGATCTCTGAATGATCCAATGTTGACCTAAATGACTAATGATGATAAATACAATCCACCTGTGTGTAATCAAGTCTCCGTATAAATGCACCTGCACTGTGATAGTCTCAGAGGTCTGTTAAAAGCGCAGAGAGCATCATGAAGAACAAGGAACACACCAGGCTGGTCCGAGATACTGTTGTGAAGAAGTTTAAAGCCGGATTTGAATACAAAAAGATTTCCCAAGCTTTAAACATCCCAAGGAGCACTGTGCAAGTGATAATATTGAAATGGAAGGAGTATCAGACCACTGCAAATCTACCAAGACCTGGCCGCCCCTCTAAACTTTCAGCTCATACAAGGAGAAGACTGATCAGAGATGCAGCCAAGAGGCCCATGATCACTCTGGATGAACTGCAGAGATCTACAGCTGAGGTGGGAGACTCTGTCCATAGGACAACAATCAGTCGTATATTGCACAAATCTGGCCTTTATGGAAGAGTGGCAAGAAGAAAGCCATTTCTTAAAGATATCCATAAAAAGTGTTGTTTAAAGTTTGCCACAAGCCACCTGGGAGACACACCAAACATGTGGAAGAAGGTGCTCTGGTCAGATGAAACCAAAATTGAACGTTTTGGCAACAATGCAAAACGTTATGTTTGGCGTAAAAGCAACACAGCTCATCACCCTGAATACACCACTGTCAAACATGGTGGTGGCAGCATCATGGTTTGGGCCTGCTTTTCTTCAGCAGGGACAGGGAAGATGGTTAAAATTGATGGGAAGATGGATGGAGCCAAATACAGGACCATTCTGGAAGAAAACCTGATGGAGTCTGCAAAAGACCTGAGACTGGGACGGAGATTTGTCTTCCAACAAGACAATGATCCAAAACATAAAGCAAAATCTACAATGGAATGGTTCAAAAATAAACATATCCAGGTGTTAGAATGGCCAAGTCAAAGTCCAGACCTGAATTCAATCGATAATCTGTGGAAAGAATTGAAAACTGCTGTTCACAAATGCTCTCCATCCAACCTCACTGAGCTCGAGCTGTTTTGCACGGAGGAATGGGAAAAAATGTCAGTCTCTCGATGTGCAAAACTGATAGAGACATACCCCAAGCGACTTACAGCTGTAATCGCAGCAAAAGGTGGCGCTACAAAGTATTAACTTAAGGGGGCTGAATAATTTTGCACGCCCAATTTTTCAGTTTTTGATTTGTTAAAAAAGTTTGAAATATCCAATAAATGTCGTTCCACTTCATGATTGTGTCCCACTTGTTGTTGATTCTTCACAAAAAAATACAGTTTTATATCTTTATGTTTGAAGCCTGAAATGTGGCAAAAGGTCGCAAAGTTCAAGGGGGCCGAATACTTTCGCAAGGCACTGTAACTGAACTAAATGACTATTGTCCTGTAGCACTCACTTCTGTCATCATGAAGTGCTTTGAGAGTCTAGTCAAGGATCATATCACCTCCACCTTACCTGTCACCCTAGAACCACTTCAATTTACTTACAGTCCCAATAGGTCCACAGATGATGCACTCGCAATCACGCCGCACACTGCCCTATCCCATCTGGACAAGAGGAATACCGATGTAAGAATGCTGTTCATTGACTATAGCTCAGCATTCAACACCATAGTACCCTCCAAGCTCATCATTAAGCTTGAGGCCCTGGGTCTCAACACCGCCCTGTGCAATTGGGTCCTGGACGTCCTGAAGGGCCGCCCCCTAGGTGGTGAAGGTAGGAAACAACATCTCCACTTCGCTGATCCTCAACACTGGGGCCCCAGAAGGGTGCGTGCTCAGCCTGTTCACCCATGACAGCGTGGCCATGCATGCCTCCAACTCAATCATCAACAGTAGTAGGCTTGATTACAAACAACGACGAGAGGGCACAGGGTGAAGTGTGGTGTCAGGAAAACAACCTCTCACTCATTGTCAACAAAACAAAGGAGATGATTGTGGAATTCAGGAAAGAGCAGAGGGAGCATTCCCTTATCCTTATTGACGGGACAGCAGAGGAGAAGGTGGAAAGTTTGAATTTCCTCGGCGTACACATCAAGGACAAACTGAAATGATCCACTCACACAGACAGTGTGGTGAAGAACGTACAACAATGCTTCTTCAACCTCAGGAGCCTGAAGAAATGTGGCTTGTCACCTAAAACCCTTACAAACTTTTACAAATGCACAATTGAGAGCATCCTGTTGGGCTGTATCACCACCTGGTACAGCAACTGCACCGCTCACAACCGCAAGGCTCTCCAGAGGGTGGTGCGGTCTGCACAATGCATCACCGGGGCAAACTACCTGCTCTCCAGGACACCTACGGCACCCAATGTCACAGGAAGGCCATAAAGATCATCAAGGACAACAACCACACGAGCCACTGCCTGTTCACCCCGCTACAATCCAGAAGGCGAGGTCAGTACAGGTGCCTCAAAGCTGCGACCAAGAGACTGAAAAACAGCTTCTATCTCAAGGCCATCAGACTGTTAAACATTCATCACTAACACAGAGAGGCTGCTGCCTACATACAGACTTCAAATGATTGTTCATTATTGGATCACTAGTCACTTTAATAATGCCACTTTAATAATGTTCACATATCTTACATTACTCATCTCATATGTAAATACTGTATTTTATACCATCTATCTTGCCTATGCCGCTTTGTCGTTGCTCATCCATATATTTAATAGTATTTAGTCAGCCACCAATTGTGCAAGTTCTCCCACTTAAAAAGATGAGAGAGGCCTGTAATTTTCATCATAGGTACACTTCAACTATGACAGACAACCTCCTTCCATCCTCCTTCCATCAGGAACATCCTCCCATCAGCAAGGGCATTGAAGATGAAACGTGGCTGGGTCTTTCAGCATGACAATGATCCCAAACATACCGCCCGGGCAACAAAGGATTGGCTTCGTAAGAAGCATTTCAAGATCCTGGAGTGGCCTAGCCAGTCTCCAGATCTCAACCCCATAGAAAATCTTGAAAGTCTGTGTTGCCCAGCAACAGCCCGAAAACATCACTGCCCTAGAGGAGATCTGCATGGAGGAATGAGCCAAAATACCAGCAACAGTGTGTGAAAACCTTGTGAAGACTTACAGAAAACATTTGACCTCTGTCATTGCCAACAAAGGGTATATAACAAAGTATTGAGATAAACTTTTGTTATTGTCACGTTCTGACCTTTATTTCCTGTGTTTTGTATTTAGTTAGTATGGTCAAGGCGTGAGTTGGGTGGGTAGTCTATGTTTGATTTTCTATGATTTGGGGTTTTCTATGTTTCGGCCTAGTATGGTTCTCAATCAGAGGCAGGTGTCATTAGTTGTCTCTGATTGAGAATCATACTTAGGTAGCCTGGGTTGCACTGTTTGTTTGTGGGTGATTGTCTATGTTGTAGCTTCACGGTCGTCATTTGTTTATTGTTTTGTATACAGTGTCAGTACTTGCTTTATTAAAGATTTACCATGGACACTTACGACGCCGCATTTTGGTCCGATCCTTCTCGCCTCTCCTCTTCAGATGAAGAGGACGGCCGTGACAGTTATTGACCAAATACTTATTTTCCACCATAATTTGCAAATAAATTCATAAAAAATCCTACAATGTGATTTTCTAGATTATTTTTCTGATTTGGTCTGTCATAGTTGAAGTGTACCTATGATGAAAATTACAGGCCTCTCTCATCTTTTTAAGTGGGAGAACTTGTACAATTGGTGGCTGACTAAATACTATTTTTGCCCCACTGTATTCTTATTCCATTCCTTTACTTAGATTTGTGTGCATTAGGTAGTTGTTGAATTGTTCAACTACATGTTATTGCTGCACTGTCGGAACTAGAAGCACAAGCATTTCGCTACACTCGCAATAACATCTGCTAACCATGTGTATGTGACCAATAGTTTTATTTGATTTTATTTCACATTTTGTTATGTTACACCCATCTATACACAACCCCATAATGACAAATGGAAAACATGTTTTTAGAAATGTTTGCAAATGTATTTAAAATTAAATACAGAAATATCTAATTGACCTAAATATTAACACCCCTGAGTCAACACTTTGTAGAAGCACCTTTGGCATCGATTACAGTTGTGAGTATTTCTGGGTACGTTTTTAAGAGCTTTTCACACCTGGATTGTGCAACATTGCCCATTATAATTTGCAAAATTCTTGTTTAGCACATTTTTACTCCTATACTTCTTTAAGCCATACAAAAGGTGTTGAAAACTATTGCCTCAAGACATTCAGTTTTTTGTTTTGTAAAAAAAAATAATAATAACATAATTCCAAAAATCTCAATTTATTCCATTTAAATTCAGTCTGTAAAAAGCAAATGTGGAAAAGGTCAAGGGGTGTGAATACTTTCTGAAGGCACACGTAGTTTCGTATCGTTGAATGAAAAACAATGAGAGTGGAGGATGCTCGAATAGACAGGTTTAGTTTTGGGGTAACTGAGTCCTCAGGTCAATGGAATAGACAGGTTTTATTTGGGGCTAACAGTCCACAGATCAATGGAATAGACAAGTTTTATTTGGGGCTAACAGTCCTCAGGTCAATGGAATAGACAGGTTTTATTTGGGGCTAACAGTCCTCAGGTCAATGGAATAGACAGGTTTAGTTTTGGGGTAACTGAGTCCTCAGGTCAATGGAATAGACAGGTTTTATTTGGGGCTAACAGTCCTCAGGTCAATGGAATAGACAGGTTTTATTTGGGGCTAACAGTCCTCAGATCAATGGAATAGACAGGTTTTATTTGGGGCTAACAGTCCTCAGATCAATGGAATAGACAGGTTTTATTTGGGGCTAACAGTCCTCAGGTCAATGGAATAGACAGGTTTTATTTGGGGCTAACAGTCCTCAGGTCAATGGAATAGACAGGTTATATTTGGGGCTAACAGTCCTCAGGTCAGTGGAATAGACAGGTTTTTTGGGTGGGGTACTGAGTCCTCAGGTCAATGGAATAGACATGTTTTTGGGTGGGGTACTGAGTCCTCAGGTCAATGGAATAATTGTATAATTATCACTATGAGGTAAATGAGCTAGTTGTGTGGACTATCCCTTTAATTCCCCATTCTCTTTATGCACATTCCCTCATGGGATAATTGTGGTAGTATGTCTGCCACAGCAGCGTGGTGTGAGTGGGTTGGTTAAACAATCAGCATATAAAATGAACACATACTGTACAGGTCCCACTACCTTCACACTCACATCCACCATTCTACTGTCAGCAGACAATTAGCTATAACGAACAATAAAGCAATCAAAATGATGTGATAAACGAAAGCTTTTGTTCACCATTCCACTACATGGAACCTGTGAAGCAATCTTTGTTGAGGTCCAATACATTCAGAAAGGAAATGAATTGCTTGATGACCAGTTGTGTAATTGGTCGTTGGACGTTAACTATCAACAACGAGTCCATTTGATTGGAGTCAGAACCAATGGAACATGTTGTTCTTTTGATGACACACCGCTGCACTCTGTTCTTCACCTCCTGTTACTGAGTGAATGAGCACTTTACCACAACTAGGTGATTCAGAGGGATCTGTCTCAGCAGCCTAAAGTGGCTTCCTTGTCTCCTTTCCTTCTGGGTGAGTCAGAGGATTAATCTCAGTAGCCTAAAGTGGCTTTCTTGTCTCCTTTCCTTCTGGGTGAGTCAGAGGATTAATCTCAGTAGCCTAAAGTGGCTTCCTTGTCTCCTTTCCTTCTGGGTGAGTCAGAGGATGAATCTCAGTAGCCTAAAGTGGATTCCTTGTATCCTTTCCTTCTGGGTGAGTCAGAGGAAGAATCTCAATAGTCTAAAGTTTCCTTTTTCAGTACAAACTGCCATAACTGGCAAGATGAGAGCTAGCTTCCATCTGCACTGACAGTGACTGAGTTTTCAGATCAGCTTAGATGAAAGAAAGGAGACAAGGAGAGGAAGCCACTTTAGACCATTGAGACACACCCTTTGAGCAGAGAGAGAGAGAGAGAGAGAGAGAGAGAGAGAGCGAGAGAGAGAGAGAGAGAGAGAGAGAGAGAGAGAGAGAGAGAGACAGGGAGAGAGAGGGAGAGAGAGAGAGACAGGGAGAGACAGGGAGAGACAGAGAGAGAGAGAGAGAGAGAGAGAGAGAGAGAGAGAGAGTGAGAGAGAGAGAGAGAGAGAGAGAGAGAGAGAGAGAGAGAGAGAGAGAGAGAGAGAGAGAGAGAGAGAGAGAGAGAGAGAGAGAGGGAGAGACAGGGGGAAGGAGAGGGCGAGGGGGAGAGAGAGAGAGACACGGAATGGTTTGATTTGCTTTCTGCACACGGGCACAGGGGCATATGAGCCAGATGGGGAAGCTGGATTCAGTACTCTCTTTAGGGGCTCACCGAGCCATTTGGCTCCACTCCAAATGGGCAATTTTATCGAGCGGGACGATGTCTGCTGTGGCAAAAAGAAGTCACATGAACAAAAACTAAAAAGCAAAGTGGGAAAGTGGGAGAGAGGATTATAAAAATGTTTTAAATAAGCACACTCATCAGCATAGTGTCTTATTGGGGCTATTATGTCTACTGTGTTTGGGAAATGATTATACCTAAAGCACCACCCAAATTGATGAATTTAAGACCATGTAAAACATGTTTTATATAGATTCCTTACGACATCTGTTCAGAGAAAGGGATACAGCCTGGGCTAAGTACCGTAGAACCAAAGAGCCAACTGATTGGGATTCCTATAGAAAATGAAGAATGGCCAGAAGAACTTCAACTAGAAATGCAGAAGCCTCCTTCTACTGTACATGGATAGTATTAAAAAGACTGTCAGAAATACACAGCACTTCTGGAAATATACACGCCCAATTTTTCAGTTTTTGATTTGTTAAAAAAGTTTGAAATATCCAATAAATGTCGTTCCACTTCATGATTGTGTTCCACTTGTTGTTGATTCTTCACAAAAAAAATACAGTTTTATATCTTTATGTTTGAAGCCTGAAATGTGGCAAAAGGTCGCAAAGTTCAAGGGGGCCGAATACTTTCGCAAGGCACTGTACAAAGACCCAACTGACTGGAATCATTTACCTATAGAAATCTGGGCTGTAATAGTTGTAAGCCTATTAGTAGTTGTACAACAACTTTTTCATGCTGTTAATGTCAGTTTTATTATTACTTATTTAATTGTTATTATTATTAGACAGTAGTTGCCATATTAATCTTGTTACTAAGTATATATATATAATCATTTTTTTTAGACACTCTTGAAAACGAAATGGTTCATCTCAAGAGATTTCATGCTCCAAAATGTCAAGTAAATATCTAAATACTGGGAAACACAGCAGGCGGCAATTAGCATTGGAGAGGTTGATTGGAGGGGGATTCCACTACTCGGAGTAGAGGGTGGAACTGCCTAATTAGCACAACGAGAAGCAGGGATGTTTTTCTAATCAATGTAATCAGATGCAACAGCATAGAACGTGAGTCTATATGCGAAAGTGCCTCAATATAGTTTAAACCAGTGGTGTATAACACCACTGGGAGACTTTTATCTCCCTCACCAACTTCAAACATCAGCTATCTGAGCAGCTAACCGATCGCTGCAGCTGTACATAGTCTATTGGTAAATAGCCCACCCTTTTCACCTACCTCATCCCCATACTGTTTTTATTTATTTACTTTTCTGCTCTTCTGCACACCAATATCTCTACCTGTACATGACCATCTGATCTTTTATCACTCCAGTGTTAATCTGCAAAATTGTAATTATTTGCCTACCTCCTCATGCCTTTTGCACACATTGTATATAGACCCCCCCTTTGTTTTCTACTGTGTTATTGACTTGTTAATTGTTTACTCCATGTGTAACTCTTTGTTGTATGCTCACACTGCTATGCTTTATCTTGGCCAGGTCGCAGTTGCAAATGAGAACTTGTTCTCAACTAGCCTACCTGGTTAAATAAAGGTGTTCTCAACTAGCCTACCTGGTTAAATAAAGGTGTTCTCAACTAGCCTACCTGGTTAAATAAAGGTGTTCTCAACTAGCCTACCTGGTTAAATAAAGGTGTTCTCAACTAGCCTACCTGGTTAAATAAAGGTGTTCTCAACTAGCCTACCTGGTTAAATAAAGGTGAAAAAAAGAAGAAAAAAAAAAAAAAAGAACACTGGTCCTTATAGGTGTTTGCTGGTTTCTGGGCTCACCTTATCATCAGAGACTGAGTAGCACCTGAGAAACCAAGTGGGTGGTCTCTCGTCCATCAAGAAATTATGTTTAATAATCAATGAATAAGGAGAACCAGGACAATGGTGATAGGTTAAGAGGTACATGCTCCTTGTGTGAACTAACAGTCTAAATATTGGATAAGGAGTGTCATTAACATAGGTTAGGTTATAAGGCAGTTAAGACTTCCATATATACACTTTCATTGCCAAACCATTGGCCTCCTGTTTATATCTACGGGGTATCCATTTTACAATTCAGTGGACTTGAGGTCGGCTGAGCCGGAGAGCACTAGCGTTAGGTAAGACTGTTGTTTAATGCATTACGTGTAGTAACATGCTGAATATAGTATTACCCTGCTGAGATATGATATCCCCCTAGATAAGGAGCAGTGGGTGGTGGACTTGCAAATGAATTAAAAATAAGGACTGTACCCATTCATTTTCTGATGATACAGAGTGCATAATGCACAGCATGCTTAACTCCGTTTCCCCAATATCGGAAAAAAGAGGGAAGAAGAAAAACAAATGGAGGGGGGGGACGGAGATTTAGCCTCGTCGCTAGGACTACAAGCGCTAGCCTCGTCGGTAGGACTAAAAGAGTTAGCCTCGTCGCTAGGACTACAAGCGCTAGCCTCGTCGCTAGGACTACAAGCGCTATCCTCGTCGGTAGGACTAAAAGAGTTAGCCTCGTCGCTAGGACTACAAGCGCTAGCCTCGTCGCTAGGACTACAAGCGCTAGCCTCGTCGGTAAGACTAAAAGAGTTAGCCTCGTCACTAGGACTTCAAGCGCTAGCCTCGTCGGTAAGACTACAAGAGCTAGCCTCGTCGGTAAAACTACAAGAGCTAGCCTCGTCGGTAAGACTACAAGAGCTAGCCTCGTTGGTAAGACTACAAGAGCTAGCCTCGTCGGTAAAACTACAAGAGCTAGCCTCGTCGGTAAGACTACAAGAGCCAGCCTCGTCGGTAAGACTACAAGCGCCAGCCTCATCGGTAAGACTACAAGAGCTAGCCTCATCGGTAAGACTACAAGAGCTAGCCTCATCGGTAAGACTACAAGAGTTAGCCTCATCGGTAAGACTACAAGCGCTAGCCTCGTTGGTAAGACTACAAGCACTAGCCTCGTCGGTAAGACTACAAGTGCTAGCCTCGTCGGTAAGACTACAAGCGCCAGCCTCGTCGGTAAGACTACAAGCGCTAGCCTCGTTGGTAAGACTACAAGCGCCAGCATCGTCGGTAAGACTGCAAGCGCTAGCCTCGTCGGTAAGACTACAAGCGCTAGCCTCGTTGGTAAGACTACAAGCGCTAGCCTCGTCGGTAAGACTACAAGCGCCAGTCTCGTCGGTAAGACTACAAGAGAGTAAGGGAATTATACAACATTATTCCCAGACAGACAGACAGACAGACAGGGGGAGGGGCAGGGGGAGGGGCAGCAGAACTATCCACTATACATGCCAGCTTCTCAAACAAGCACATACAGTACATGAGTGCTCAGACCCAACACATTATACAGACAGAAATCTGGAAACGACTCCAAAGACGTTTAGAGAGAAAGAGGGACAACAAGAGACAGAAAGAGAGGGAGAGGTGAAGGATTGGAGGAAAACACTGAGACATAGTGATAGAAAGAAGAGAGAGAGGAGGAAGGGAGGGAGGGAGGGGTGGACACAGGAGAGAACAGTGAGGATGAGTGGACATTTGAGAGGAGACAGGGAGAGAAAGGAAAGAAATCCCACTTTCTCCCTATTTCCTGGTGAGGTGGCTGGAATCAAAGACGTCACAGTGATTTACTAGCAGAAGATGTCACCGTGCCCTGGATACTTTGAGGTCCTTCAGAGTCCTTTATCACTGTAACCAGACTAGCTTTACTAAACAAGGTGGATCACTTATGTGAAGGGGATTCCTTTAACACTCCAGTGTGGCGTAGCGGTCAAAGGCATTGCATCTCAGTGCTTGAGGCGTCACTACCGACACCCTGGTTGAATTCTAGGCTGTATCTTCCGGCCGATGTAGACCGCCATTGTAAATAAAAATTTGTTCTTAACTGACTTGCCGAGTTAAATAAAGGTGAAGTAAAAATAAAAACGCTGCCAAGTCATTATGAACTGATACAGAACAGGTGGTATCTGGTGAGTAGAGCTTGGCTGTCCTATCCCGTCATCGTACTGTGTGGAGCTAAGCCCTGCTAACTTGTTGGCTTTGTTGACTTCACTAACCTGTAAGGTGGTCATATTAGGACAGCATCACACATAGTTGTGTGTCAGAGTCACAAAATACTACGGATGTGTGATTCTGTCCTAATATATGGACACCATACACACCATACACACCATGGACAAACTATGCTGTCCTAATATGGACACCATACACACCATGGATGCATGATTCTGTCCTAATATGGACACCATACACACTATGGATGCTTGATTCTGTCCTAATATGGACACCATACACACCATGGATGCATGATTCTGTCCTAATATGGACACCATACACACAATGAAAGCATGACGCTGTCCTAATATGGACACCATACACACCATGGATGCATGATTCTGTCCTAATATGGGCAGCGTATTACCGCTGTGAGTCTCAGATCACCTCTCTAACTGATCCAGCTGAGGGTCTCTACTCTCCACTCTGCTGTCTTCCAGGGGACATACTCATAATGCCCAGAGCACAGCAGAGAAACGCAGGCTGATCCATGCTAAGAGAAAATAACAAGGGCCAAAACCAATAGAACTACAATTTAAAAGATTCAAGGCTACAGTCTAGTGGTGAATACTGCATAATCAACCTATCCTTTTACTTTCCATAAGGGAGAGACAGAGAGATATAGAGAGATGCGGATTCACAACATGGTGTGGGCAAAGGTGGTTGAATTCACCCAAAGTAATGATTCCCCTGGACTGGGCACTTTCTCAGCCTCTTTATGTGTCTCATCCTCCCTGTGGTGAGCCATCATTCCAAGGTACGTCAGCAGGAGGGCTATCAGACAGCCTATAGGGAGGAGGTCAGAGACCTGGCCATGTGCTGCCAGAACAACAACCTCTCCCTCAATGTGATCAAGACAAAGGAGATGGTTGTGGACTATAGGAAAAGGAGGGCCGAGCACGCCCCCATTCTCATTGACGGGGCTGCAGTGGAGCAGGTTGTGAGCTTCAAGTTCCTTGGTGTCCACATCATCAACAAACTAACATGGTCCAAACACACCAAGACAGTCGTGAACAGGGCACGACAAAACCTATTCCCCCTCAGGAGACTGAAAAGATTTGGCATGGGTCCTCAGATCCTCAAAATGTTCTACAGCTGCACCATCAAGAGCATCCTGACGGGTTGCATCACTGCCTGGTATGGCAACTACTCAGCCTCCAACCACAAGGCACTACAGAGGGTAGTGAGTACGGCCCAGTACATCACTGGGGCCAAGCTTCCTGCCATCCAGGACCTCTATACCAGGCAGTGTCAGAGTAAGGCCCTAAAAATTGTCAAAGACTCCATCCACCCTAGTCATAGACTGTTCTCTCTGTTACCGTACGGCAAGCGGTACCGGAGCACCAAGTCTAGGTCCAAGAGGCTTCTAAACAGCTTCTACCCCCAAGCCATAAGACTCCTGAACAGCTAATCAAATGGCTACCCAGACTATTTACATTGCCCCCCCCCCCCTTTTATGTGACTGCTGCTCTCTGTTATTATCTATGCATAATCACTTTAATAACTCTACCTACATGTACATATTACGTTAATTACCTCGACTAACCGGTACCCCCTGTATTTTTCGTAGGTGTTATTTTAAACTGCATTGTTGGTTAAGGGCTTGTAAGTAAGCATTTCACTGTAAGGTCTCACCTGTTGTATTCGGCACATGTGACAAATACAATTTGATTTGATTTGATTATGACAGCAAAACTCTTTTAAATAAAGTGTATTGTAATTAAATAGAAGCTTTTCTTCCTTAGAATTGTGATCATATCATACAGACACACATTTGTTGATTGTGAGAACCTTATTTTGAGACCAAGTTACAGACCACTTCAAGGCTCTTGATCGCCTCCCGCTAATCTCCTTTGAAAGACCTTTCTGTGTTACACATGAGTCTCAGACTGCAGTCCATCTACCAACCAATATGATCTTATCTAAGCTTCTATGATGTAGGATAATGCATTGCCAACTGGTTATAAACAGACACCACCAACACTTAATAGACGGGTTATAACCAGACGCCACTGACTCCTGACTTTATAGACTGGGTATAACCAGACACCTGACTTAATAGACTGGTTATAACCAGACATCTGACTTAATAGACTGGGTATAACCAGACACCACAGACACCTGACTTAATAGACTGGGTATAACCAGACACCTGACTTAATAGACTGGGTATAACCAGACACCTGACTTAATAGACTGGTTATAACCAGACACCTGACTTAATATACTGGGTATAACCAGACACCTGACTTAATAGACTGGGTATAACCAGACTCCTGACTTTATAGACTGGGTATAACCAGACACCTGACTTAATAGACTGGGTATAACCAGACACCTGACTTAATAGACTGGGTATAACCAGACACCTGACTTAATAGACTAGGTATAACCAGACACCTGACTTAATAGACTGGGTATAACCAGACACCTGACTTAATAGACTGGGTATAACCAGACACCTGACTTAATAGACTGGGTATAACCAGACACCTGACTTAATAGACTGGGTATAACCAGACACCTGACTTAATAGACTGGGTATAACCAGACACCTGACTTAATAGACTGGGTATAACCAGACACCACTGACTCCTGACTTAATAGAATGGGTATAACCAGACACCACAGACACATGACTTAATAGACTGGGTATAACCAGACACCTGACTTATTAGACTGGGTATAACCAGACACCACAGACACCTGACTTAATAGACTGGGTATAACCAGACACCTGACTTAATAGACCGGGTATAACCAGACACCACAGACACCTGACTTATTAGACTGGTTATAACCAGACACCTGACTTAATAGACTGGGTATAACCAGACACCACTGACTCCTGACTTAATAGACTGGGTATAACCAAACACCACAGACACATGACTTAATAGACTGGGTATAACCAAACACCACAGACACATGACTTAATAGACTGGGTATAACCAGACACCACAGACACATGACTTAATACACTGGGTATAACCAGACACCTGACTTATTAGACTGGGTATAACCAGACACCTGACTTAATAGACTGGGTATAACCAGACACCTGACTTAATAGACTGGGTATAACCAGACACCTGACTTAATAGACTGGTTATAACCAGACACCACTGACTCCTGACTTAATAGACTGGGTATAACCAGACTCCTGACTTTATAGACTGGGTATAACCAGACACCTGACTTAATAGACTGGGTATAACCAGACACCTGACTTAATAGACTGGGTATAACCAGACACCTGACTTAATAGACTGGGTATAACCAGACACCTGACTTAATAGACTGGGTATAACCAGACACCTGACTTAATAGACTGGGTATAACCAGACACCTGACTTAATAGACTGGGTATAACCAGACACCTGACTTAATAGACTGGGTATAACCAGACACCTGACTTAATAGACTGGGTATAACCAGACAACACTGACTCCTGACTTAATAGACTGGGTATAACCAGACACCACAGACACATGATTTAATAGACTGGGTATAACCAGACACCACAGACACCTGACTTAATAGACTGGGTATAACCAGACACCTGACTTAATAGACCGGGTATAACCAGACACCACAGGCACCTGACTTATTAGACTGGTTATAACCAGACACCTGACTTAATAGACTGGGTATAACCAGACACCACTGACTCCTGACTTAATAGACTGGGTATAACCAAACACCACAGACACATGACATAATAGACTGGGTATAACCAAACACCACAGACACATGACTTAATAGACTGGGTATAACCAGACACCACAGACACATGACTTAATAGACTGGGTATAACCAGACACCTGACTTATTAGACTGGGTATAACCAGACACCTGCCTTAATAGACTGGGTATAACCAGACACCTGACTTAATAGACTGGGTATAACCAGACACATGACTTAATAGACTGGGTATAACCAGACACCTGACTTAATAGACTGGGTATAACCAAACACCACAGACACATGACTTAATAGACTGGGTATAACCAGACACCTGACTTATTAGACTGGGTATAACCAGACACCACAGACACCTGACTTAATAGACTGGGTATAACCAGACACCTGACTTAATAGACTGGGTATAACCAGACACCACAGACACCTGACTTATTAGACTGGTTATAACCAGACACCACAGACACATGACTTAATAGACTGGGTATAACCAGACACCTGACTTAATAGACTGGGTATAAAATCTATGGATTACTTTGGATTACTTTGATAGAGTTGTCTATAAATCTGTCTCTGAATGTGCTAGAGTGACGAAAACAAGACACACTGTAAGGATTGCAGACATGTGACGTAAGGTTCAGCCAGGAGTTGATGGACAGTTGCAAGAGCGAATGAAACAGTAGGAGGGAGAGCCCAGCTTCAAGTGGCATCAGATTTCACATTCTATGTGAAACAGGCAGAGGAGATACACTCCTGTGTCCATAAGAACCAGGGCTACTGATCAATGTAACCCATTTCAATCTACGGTGTCTACAGATCGACTTATAAGCGGAAATGTCGGTCGGAACCGGTACCAGAACCCTGCAGGTCCCCTAAACAAGGGACTTTATGTCTATTAAATGAATATAGAATTCCATTCTTCTTTTTGATGCTTTATTGAGACAATACAGATACAGACACAGATGAGGAGGCTAGACTCAGGACCAAAGGCAGAGGCAGGGATTGAACCCCGGTCTCTGGGATGAGATACATTTGATAGCTCCAGGTGTGTGACTACTAGGCCACAGACGGCACAACTATCTTTAATTCATCTTGGCTACAGAACATGCCACGTCATGGGCCATTCGTTGTGACTCACAGTTCAAACTGCTCCATGAAACAACCTGGCATCCGAGCCGGCTACTCTGTCAACAGAAAAGTTCATTAACTGAAACACGAGCCATTTCATCTCCCTGCACAAAAGGGCGTCCGACTTCATTTGTCTAAATATTAAATTCGAGTGCAAAAAAGTATATTAAAAGAGTGGGGTATTAAATTGGCTTTAGCTGTGGGTGGGTGTAACGGTAGGAAACTCTGCTACATTCTCCTCCTTCCTTAACCCTCCACCTCCTCCCTCCTCCCGCTCTGTGGACCACTTTGTCTACCACTTCGAAAAGAAGGTCGACAACATCCGCTTTCCATTTACTCCGTCTATTGAGTCCACTGGTCCCACTCACACAGAACTACCCTTCGCCTTGATCTCTTTCTCCCCTCTATCTCCAGATGAAATCCTGTGACTAGTGATGTCCGGCCCCCTGACAACCTACCCACTCAACCCCTTTCCCTCTTCCCTTCTTCAGACTATCTCTGGAGGTCTTTGCCCATTCCTCACTTCCCTCATCAACTATTCCCTGACTACTGGCTGCGTCCCCTCTGACCACTGGCTGCGTCCCCTCTGACTACTGGCTGCGTCCCCTCTGACCACTGGCTGCGTCCCCTCTGACCACTGGCTGCGTCCCCTCTGACCACTGGCTGCGTCCCCTCTGACCACTGGCTGCGTCCCCTCTGACTACTGGCTGCGTCCCCTCTGACTAGTGGCTGCGTCCCCTCTGACTAGTGGCTGCATCCCCTCTGACCCCTGGCTGCGTCCCCTCTGACCCCTGGCTGCATCCCCTCCCCTCCTCAAGATACCAACACACAAACCCTCTACAGACCGGTAAACCCTTCTTTATTTTCTTTCCAAACTCTGACCACCTTTCTCGCTATCACTCCCAGAATGACCTGCACCACATGCTCTCACTACTGGTGTCCCCCAGGGCTTGGTTCTAGGCCCTCTCCTTTGCTCTCTATTCACTCGGCTCCGTCATATCTTCACATGGTCTCTCCTATCATTGTTATGTGTATGACACTCAACTACCTTCTCCCTTCTGAGACCCAGGTGGCGACTCGCATCTCTGCTTGGATGTCAGGCCACCATCTCAAGCTCAACCTCGACAAGACAGAGATGCTCTTCCTCCCGAGGAAGGCCTGCCCACTCCAAGACCTCTCCATCACGGTTGACAACTCAATGGTGTCCCCCTCCCAGAGTGCAAATAACCTTGGCATGACCCTGGACAACACCCTGATGTTCTCTGCAAACATCAAAGCATTGACTGCAGATTCATGCTCTAGAATATCTGCAGAGCATGACACTACCTCACACAGGAAGTGGTGCAGGTCCTAATCCAGGTACTTGTCATCTCCTGTCTGGACTACTGCAACTCACTGTTGGCTGGGCTCCCAGCTTGTGCCATCAAACCCCTGCAACTTACGCCGCAACCCACCTGGTGTTCAACATTTCCAAATTCTCCCATGTCTCCCCCCTCTTCCGCACACTGGCTTCCAGTCGAAGTTCACATCCACTACAAGACCATGGTGCTTGCCTACGGAGCAGCCAGGGGAACTGCCCCTCCCTACTTTCAGGCTAGGCTTAAACCCTACACCCCAAACCACTCTGTTCTGCCAGCTCCGGTCCAGTCCAAGCTTTTCTCTGTCCTGGCATCCCAACGGTGGAACCCCCTTCCCCCTGACGCTAGGACAGCAGACTCCCTGCCCATCATCCGAAGAAAAAAACTACTTGTCCTGATCTGTCCCACTACCCCCCCCCCCCCAATAACAAAATAAATATAATAAATATCACCCTTGCCTTTCGTGAACTAACACTCGCACTTGACCTTTAGCCTACTAGCGCTGATTTTTCTGATAGCTACTTTGTTAAGGAACATTTGACTTACTATGAGACTATGTGGTTGTCCCACCTAGCTACCTTAAGATGAATGCACTAACTATAAGTCACTCTGCATAAGAGCATCTGCTAAATGACCGACATTCTTGTCAAAATGTGTGAAGCGAAGGTTGAACACAACGATTTATTTGAAAAGAAATGTCAGAGGATTCTTCTATTCTATGACATTATAATACATTTTCTGTGTATTCTGATACTATTCCGCCACTTAGCAAAGCTAAAGATTCTACATTATTACAATGTGCTTGGTTTCGTAAGAGCACAATCCGTGACACCCACTGCTGTTCAATGGTAATTTGTACAGCCATTGGTTTTGAAGAGTATAAACACCTTATGGGCTTAAGCTGCCTTAGGCTATAATAACCTCATATTTAACTCTCTTTTAATGCTTTACAATGTATTTATTTGTACACCTTTCATGAAAATATCTAGGACTGACAGTCTTTGCATCCATAGCTCAGTCAATGGATATGTTAGTGGTATCATTCCCCAAGCACCATCCCTCAGCAAACAATGGAGAGGCCAGAGGTATCATTCCCCCAGCCCCATCCCTCAGCAAACCATGGAGAGGCCAGAGTTATCATTCCCCCAGCCCCATCCCTCAGCAAACCATGGAGAGGCCAGAGTTATCATTCCCCCAGCCCCATCCTTCTGCAAACCATGGAGAGTCCAGAGTTATCATTCCCCCAGCCCCATCCCTCAGAAAACCATGGAGAGTCCAGAGTTATCATTCCCCCAGCCCAATCCCTCAACAAACCTTGGAGGACACAGTTACCATTCCCCCAGCCCAATACCTCTGCAAACCATGGAGAGGCCAGAGTTATCATTCCCCCAGCCCCATCCCTCAGAAAACCATGGAGGCCACAGTTACCATTTCCCCAGCCCCATCCCTCAGCAAACCATGGAGGCCAGAGTTATCATTCCCCCAGCCCCATCCCTCAGCAAACCATGGAGAGGCCAGTGTTATCATTCCCTCAGCAAACCATGGAGAGGCCAGAGTTATCATTCCCCCAGCCCAATCCCTCAGCAAACCATGGATAGGCCAGAGTTATCATTCCCCCAGCCCCATCCCTCAGCAAACCATGGAGAGGCCAGAGTTATCATTCCCCCAGCCCCATCCTTCTGCAAACCATGGAGAGTCCAGAGTTATCATTCCCCCAGCCCCATCCCTCAGAAAACCATGGAGAGTCCAGAGTTATCATTCCCCCAGCCCAATCCCTCAACAAACCATGGAGGACACAGTTACCATTTCCCCAGCCCCATCCCTCAGCAAACCATGGAGGCCACAGTTACCATTCCCCCAGCCCCATCCCTCACTAAACCATGGAGGCCACAGTTACCATTTCCCCAGCCCCATCCCTCAGCAAACCATGGTGGCCACAGTTACCATTTCCCCAGCCCCATCCCTCAGCAAACCATGGAGAGGCCAGAGTTATCATTTCCCCAGCCCGATCCCTCAGAAAACCATGGAGAGGCCAGAGTTATCATTCCCCCAGCCCCATCCCTCAGCAAACCATGGAGGCCACAGTTACCATTCCCCCCAGCCCCATCCCTCAGAAAACCATGGAGGCCACAGTTACCATCCCCCCAGCCCAATCCCTCAGCAAACCATGGAGGCCACAGTTACCATTCCCCCAGTCCCATCCCTCAGCAAACCATGGAGGCCACAGTTTTGATTGAGATATAACATAAGACCATGAGAGATCAAGAGAAGAAGAGTGATGGACAGATGGAGAGAAAGACAGAGTAATGGACAGATGGAGAGAAGGACAGAACAATAAGCAGGCTGGGGGATAGAAAAAAGGAGGATGTGATAGAGATAGAGAGAAGCACAGAACAATAAGCAGGCTAGAGAGATAGAGAGAAGCACAGAACAATATGCAGGCTAGAGAGATAGAGAGAAGCACAGAACAATAAGCAGGCTAGAGAGATAGAGAGAAGAACAGAACAATAAGCGGGCTAGAGAGATAGAGAGAAGAACAGAAAAATAAGCAGGCTAGAGAGAAGAACAGAACAATAAGCAGGCTAGAGAGATAGAGAGAAGAACAGAACAATAAGCAGGCTAGAGAGATAGAGAGAATGAGGAAGTGATAGAGAGATAGAGAGAAGGAGAAAACAATAAGCAGGCTAGAGAGATAGAGAGAAGGAGGAAGTGATGGAGAGATGGAGAGAAGGACAGAACAATAAGCAGGCTAGAGAGATAGAGAGAAGGAGGAAGTGATGGAGAGATGGAGAGAAGGACAGAACAATAAGCAGGCTAGAGAGATAGAGAGAAGGAGGAAGTGATAGAGAGATGAGAGAAGGACAGAACAATAAGCAGGCTAGAGAGATAGAGAGAAGGAGGAAGTGCTAGAGAGATAGAGAGAAGGACAGAACAATAAGCAGGCTAGAGAGATAGAGAGAAGGAGGAAGTGATAGAGAGATGAGAGAAGGACAGAACAATAAGCAGGCTAGGGAGATAGAGAGAAGGAGGACGTGACTGAGTCAGACAGGTGAGTTTAGAGTACTCTGCACTGAGCCCCTGACCTGTGAGGTTGCGAAGGCCCAGCTGTCTGAGGCCGTAGAAGCCGTCGCGGCGGTAGTTGAGGAAGATGGCCAGGGCGTAGCGTCCCTCGTAAAGCTTGGTGCCCCGCACGATGCGAAGGTTCTCCAGGGGCAGGGAGTCAAACTGGTTCAGAGCTACCAGCACATAGCCTGTCACCTCTCGGATAGACTAGAGGAAGCAGGGAGAAAGAGAGAGAGAGAGAGAGAGAGAGAGGGATGCAGACAGAGCAAGAGAGAAACAGAAAGAGAGAGAGAAAGAGAGAAAGAGAGAGAGAGGGATGCAGACAGAGAGAGAAACAGAAAGAGAGAAAGAGAGAGAGAGAGAGAGAGAGAGAGAGAGAGAGAAACATAAAGAGAAAGAGAAACATAAAGAGAAAGAGAAAGAGAGGGATGCAGACAGAGAGAGAGAGAGAGAGAGAGAGAGAGAGAGAGAGAGAGAGAGAGAGAGAGAGAGAGAGAGATTGGCAAAGTTAGAGAAATTGAAAAGTCAGGCTGCTATTTATTGAAGGACAACTTGAACAGACTACCTGATCTGTCCCCCAACCATCCTGTAGATCAACCTGGTCCTGATCTATTTCCCCAACGTTCCTGTAGATCAACCTAGTCCTTATCTGTTCCCCCAACCTTCCTGTAGATCAACCTAGTCCGGATCTGTTCCCCCAACCTTCCTGTAGATCAATCTAGTCCTGATCTATTCCCCCAACCTTCCTGTAGATCAACCTAGTCCTTATCTGTTCCCCCAACCTTCCTGTAGATCAACCTAGTCCGGATCTGTTCCCCCAACCTTCCTGTAGATCAATCTAGTCCTGATCTATTCCCCCAACCTTCCTGTAGATCAACCTAGTCCTTATCTGTTCCCCCAACCTTCCTGTAGATCAACCTAGTCCTTATCTGTTCCCCCAACCTTCCTGTAGATCAACCTAGTCCGGATCTGTTCCCCCAACCTTCCTGTAGATCAACCTTGTCCTTATCTGTTCACCCAACCTTCCTGTAGATCAACCTAGTCTGGATCTGTTCCCCCAACATTCCTGTAGATCAACCTAGTCTGGATCTGTTCCCCCAACATTCCTGTAGATCAACCTTGTCCTGGTCTCTCCCCTCAGCTCAGGGTTGCTGCTTGGAGAAGCCAGTTGAAAATAAAAACTTTGTCTACTTGTGCCAGGCAGTTTACTTGGGGGCTAGAAGGACGTCCAATCACAGAGCTGTAATAACACTGGGTGAGATAATGAGCTCTGGAGCCCTGCCGTCAATCATCCTGACAGCCAATCGCAAGCTCACACATGCTATCATTACCGGGACCTGGGCTTCGTTCAGTCAGTGGGATGGCTTTACTTTGTGGAGGTGTGTGTGTCCGTGTAAAAATCAGGCGGCAGTTTATACTGGTCCCAGATCAGTTCCTATGCACCAGCTACCTCTCCCTTGGTCTCTGTGGTCATTAAAATCTGACGCGCTGACACAGCACGTCAACTGACTGCTATCATCCGCACGCCAGACACGGTAACACAGTCGCTCGCTGCACTAGCCACCACTGCCAGCTCCAATCACAACACTACATTATAGGAGCCCGAATGGCCGACAATTTCTTATAGGATCCATATGGATGGCAGTGCATGCACAATATAGACTCATTTAATTGCTAAGTATCTCTAGAGAGGCTCTTACCATTTGATGGCTGAATTATTCAACGTTGTGGCTGGGGTTCTGGGCTCTCGGTAAATTTACTGAAGCACTTGTATTTTGTCAGTGGCCCCGCAGCACCGCGGCACAATTGATATTCAGTGATATAACGGAGGAGTTACATGACATTACTCATATAAGAATTCCTAATGGGGTCCGTATAGGAACGTGAAAAGTTGTTTGAAATGATAAGTTAGGGGGGGAAACGATCCAAGGCTATGGGATGATTATAAAGAGTGGTTTTAATGAGTAGAGACAGGTCAGTAATGATGTTGCTGATTGGTTAGGAGCGGGGCGGAGAGGTTTGATTTGTCTTGACCTTAGGGGAGACTCGGGGAGAGGGACAGCTATAAACAAGCCCTGGGTGTGTCTGAAATGGCACCTTACTCACTAATGCACTACTTTTGATCAGAGCCCTGTATGGATCCATGTCCAAAGTAGTGCACTGTTAAAGGAATTGGGTGACATTTTGGACACATACATGGCTGTATTTTCCCTTCCTGATGACAGCCAGGTTACCAAGCAGAGTAGCTTCATTCATTCAGTCAGTCAGTCATTCAGTCATTCAGTCAGTCTCATTCAGTCAGTCATTCATTCAGTCATTCAGTCATTCAGTCTCAGTCAGTCATTCAGTCTTCAGTCATTCAGTCATTCATTCATTCAGTCAGTCATTCAGTCATTCATTCAGTCATTCATTCAGTCATTCATTCAGTCATTCAGTCAGTCTCAGTCAGCCATTCAGTCATGCAATCATTCAGTCAGTCATTCAGTCAGTTAGTCAGTCATTCAGTCAGTCAGTCAGTCATTCAGTCAGTTAGTCCGTAATTCATTCATTCAGTCAGTCAGTCAGTCAGTCAGTCAGTCAGTCAGTCAGTCAGTCAGTCAGTCAGTATACATGGACTGCTCACTTAGGGCTTTATTGAAATACAATGTAATGTCAATGTCAATCACTGGGAATGAAAACAAAAACACAACAAAGAATCTGTGTCAATGCTGTTTTGAGTGAGACGTTATTCATAAGAGACTTCCTTTGGAATGTTTTCCAATAACATTTCATATTACCAGGAATAAGTGTAAGAAAACCTTTTAATGCTCTCAAACTTCCAACGTTTTCTCCTGAACATTCTGTCATTAGGTTATAGTCAAACTCAAACAACTATTCAACAACACTCACTACAAATCTGTGACTTTTTCATTCTCCGACAGAAGAAGTATGATTCCAACATTAGATGTTACTGTGGGGGCTTCGTGATGTGGTTCCCAAGAATGGTGAGGCGTGATGTTTCTCTTTCAGCGAGGGTGACCTCACACTAACCCTTGTGTTTGGTGCCCCGGGCCGGATATGATCCATCATTGGCCCCGGCATCATTAGCTCAGCAGTAACATCCCTATGCCTGCCGAGGATGCTTTCGCAGGGCCACAGGGACGTTGCTCTGCTCTAGACCGATCTGCAGGAGCCTCAGGCTGGCGGACGGCCCCGGCCCCGGCCCCGCTGCGGTGGTGATGGTGCCCCGTTCCCAGTGCCAGCCTCCGGGCACCGACGCCAAACCATGGAGGACCGACAGAGAATCGGTTCAAACTGTTGCTTAGCAATGCCTAGCAACACAAGGAAAGTCGTTCAGCACAAGCCACCAGTGGAGAGATGAGAGATGAGAGATGAGAGGGGAAAATAAGAAATACATGGAGGTATAATTCTGCTTTGTAATTTAGCTCATTCAATTAAACGATTAACACTTTGCTGTGTTTTTCGCCACCCTCTTTTGGATACATTTTTTAAAACTTTGACACTATTTAATTTCCTTCTGCTCTTAAATTGCATTTAGAGAGCCACCGGATCAATATTTTCTGCGGGTGGAATAGAAGTAGCTAGCAGGAGGAGATGATGAGGAAAGGATGAAGAGAGACGAAGGTAGCAGGAGGAGAGGATGAAGAGAGAAGAAGGTAGCAGGAGGAGAGGATGAAGAGAGAAGAAGGTAGCAGGAGGAGAGACTGAAGAGAGAAGAAGGTAGCAGGAGGAGAGGATGAAGAGAGAAGAAGGTAGCAGGAGGAGAGGATGAAGAGAGAAGAAGGTAGCAGCAGGAGAAGATGAAGAGAGAAGAAGGTAGCAGGAGGAGAGGATGAAGAGAGAAGAAGGTAGCAGCAGGAGAGACTGAAGAGAGAAGAAGGTAGCAGGAGGAGAGGATGAAGAGAGAAGAAGGTAGCAGGAAGAGACACTGAAGAGAGAAGAAGGTAGCAGGAAGAGAAGATGAAGAGAGAAGAAGGTAGCAGGAGGAGAAGATGAAGAGAGAAGAAGGTAGCAGCAGGAGAGGATGAAGAGAGAAGAAGGTAGCAGGAAGAGAAGATGAAGAGAGAAGAAGGTAGCAGGAGGAGAGGATGAAGAGAGAAGAAGGTAGCAGGAAGAGAAGATGAAGAGAGAAGAAGGTAGCAGGAAGAGAAGATGAAGAGAGAAGAAGGTAGCAGGAAGAGAAGATGAAGAGAGAAGAAGGTAGCAGTAAGAGAAAATGAAGAGAGAAGAAGGTAGCAGGAGGAGAAGATGAAGAGAGAAGAAGGTAGCAGGAAGAGAAGATGAAGAGAGAAGAAGGTAGCTGGAGGAGAGGGAAGAGAGGATGAGTAGAAGAAAGACCCAAGGGAAGATAAACAGAAGCACCTGCATTTCGTCTCCCTCCCTCCCTCCCTCCACCTTGACTTTATCAAAACACAGCTGGAGAGATGCAGCTTAAAGAAAGGTACTTTCCTTCATGCCAATAACCTTAAATGTGATGAGAGTCTCTCAGGCTCTAAGAAGATAAACCCTGAACAAATAAAACGTGATTGATTCATAGAGGGGAATCCCCCAAACGATGGCCTGGTTGTTCCTCTCACAGATGTGGTTAGAATCATGGAATTCTAATAACGCTGTGTGATATAGAGTAGAATAGAACATTGTTAGACTACAATGGAAGACACACTACTATGCAAAAGTACATTCTCCATCTCCAACACAGACACTCACACACACTCATCAACAGGCACCTGCCTCTGCTGCCGTGACAACCAAGCTCAAAGCTCCAAGGCGCAGGCGGAGGCACAGCGGGTCACATTCCCATCATGCATTGCGTTGACTCGGCAGCGTCAGTTCTCATAACAATGGCGAGCAATTAGCAAAAACACTGTTGTACAGTCAGTCAAACAAAGACTAGTGCAGTCCCACCATCCTCCTCTACCCTCTCCCCACCGGCCTCCTCTACCCTCTCCCCACCGGCCTCCTCTACCCTCTCCCCACCGGCCTTCTCTACCCTCTCCCCACCGGCCTCCTCTACCCTCTCCCCACCGTCCTCCTCTACCCTCTCCCCACCGGCCTCCTCTACCCTCTCCCCACCGGCCTCCTCTACCCTCTCCCAACCGGCCTCCTCTACCCTCTCCCCACCGGCCTCCTCTACCCTCTCCCCACCGGCCTGCTCTACCCTCTCCCCACCGGCCTCGTCTACCCTCTCCCCCTGCCTCCTCTTCCCTCTCCCCCCTGCCTCCTCTACCCTCTCCCCACCGGCCTCCTCTACCCTCTCCCCACCGGCCTCCTCTACCCTCTCCCCACCGGCCTCCTCTACCCTCTCCCCACCGGCCTCCTCTACCCTCTCCCCACCGGCCTCCTCTACCCTCTCCCCACCGGCCTCCTCTACCTTCTCCCCACCGGCCCCCTCTACCCTCTCCCCACCGGCCCCCTCTACCCACCGGCCTCCTCTACCCTCTCCCCACCGGCCTCCTCTACCCTCTCCCCACCGGCCTCGTCTACCCTCTCCCCCCTGCCCCCTCTTCCCTCTCCCCACCGGCCTCCTCTACCCTCTCCCCACCGGCCTCCTCTACCCTCTCCCCACCGGCCTCCTCTACCCTCTCCCCACCGGCCTCCTCTACCCTCTCCCCACCTGCCTCCTCTACCCTCTCCCCACCGGCCTCCTCTACCCTCTCCCCACGGCCTCCTCTACCCTCTCCCCACGGCCTCCTCTACCCTCTCCCCACCGGCCTCCTCTACCCTCTCCCCCCCGGCCTCCTCATCCCTCTCCCCCCTGCCTCCTCTTCTCTATCCTCACCTGCCTCTTCTTCCCTCTCCCCCCTGCCTCCTCATCCCTCTCCCCCTGCCTCCTCATCCCTCTCCCCCCTGCCTCCTCATCCCTCTCCCCCCTGCCTCCCCTTCCCTCTCCCCCCTGCCTCCTCTTCCCTCTTTGACATTTGTTTGTAAATTGTTCTTGGCAACTTCAGGGATAGTCAGCGTTGAGAGGGGAACAACAGCCAGGCTTGATTAATTTATTCTACAGCTTCATCTATCTGACATCTCTGTGTTTGCCTGCACTGTATGTGACTCAGGCTTTATCGCTCCAGTACCAGTCCTCCGGGACATGTTAGTGTTTGCTGTGTGTGCTCTATGTGTGTGTGTGTGTGCTGTGTGTGCTCTATGTGTGTGTGTGCTCTATGTGTGTGTGTGTGTGTGTTCTATGTGTGTGTGCGTGTTCTATGTGTGTGTGTGTGTGTGTGTGTGTGCGTGTGTGTGTGTGTGTTCTATGTGTGTGTGCGTGTTCTATGTGTGTGTGTGTTAGCTCGCACTGAGGGAATGAATACTTATCCAGCCATAATTACAGTAGTTACCAGCATGTGACCAATCAACATAAAACATATTTGAATCAGCATTTCATTTAGTTTGTGTTTGGTGCAACACACACATATATATTAGGTAATGGTTGGAGGCTTGCATGTTTCTGCTTAACCAACTTAACGTTGAATTCTGCTCTAAGAGTATTCCTCATATACAGTGCAGAGACACATTTGGTCCGTATAGAGACCAGAGAGGGGGATGAGACCAGGAAGTGAAGAGAAGAAAAAGAGTGTGTAAGATTGGTACATAGAGAGAGCAGAAATATTGTAGAGAAGAGATCGGGGAGACATGGAACAAGTGGAGAGAAGAGATACAGGGGACATGGAACAAGTGGAGAGAAGAGATATAGGGGACATGGAAAAAGTGGAGAGAAGAGATACAGGGGACATGGAACAAGTGGAGAGAAGAGATATAGGGGACATGGAACAAGTGGAGAGAAGAGATACAGGGGACATGGAACAAGTGGAGAGAAGAGATACAGGGGACATGGAACAAGTGGAGAGAAGAGATACAGGGGACATGGAACAAGTGGAGAGAAGAGATACAGGGGACATGGAACAAGTGGAGAGAAGAGATATAGGGGACATGGAACAAGTGGAGAAAAGAGATATAGGGGACATGGAACAAGTGGAGAGAAGAGATACAGGGGACATGGAACAAGTGGAGAGAAGAGATACAGGGGACATGGAACAAGTGGAGAGAAGAGATACAGGGGACATGGAACAAGTGGAGAGAAGAGATACAGGGGACATGGAACAAGTGGACAGAATAGATATAGGGGACATGGAACAAGTGGACAGAATAGATATAGGGGACATGGAACAAGTGGAGAGAAGAGATACAGGGGACATGGAACAAGTGAAGAGAAGAGATCGGGGAGATATGGAACAAGTGGAGAGAAGCGATATAGGGGATATGGAACAAGTGAAGAGAAGAGACATACTGAAGGAGATATGTAACAAGTGAGGAGAAGAGACATACTGAAGGAGATATGTAACAAGTGAGGAGAAGAGACATACTGTAGGAGATATGTAACAAGTGAGGAGAAGAGACATACTGTAGGAGATATGTAACAAGTGAGGAGAAGAGACATACTGTAGGAGATATGTAACAAGTGAGGAGAAGAGACATACTGTAGGAGATATGTAACAAGTGAGGAGAAGAGACATACTGTAGGAGATATGTAACAAGTGAGGAGAAGAGACATACTGTAGGAGATATGTAACAAGTGAGGAGAAGAGACATACTGTAGGAGATATGTAACAAGTGAGGAGAAGAGACATACTGTAGGAGATATGTAACAAGTGAGGAGGGGAGAGGAGGCTGGTGAGGACAAGAGGTTAGAGATGGGTAATGGCTGAGGGAGAGAGGAAATAAGAGAAGGGAGATGGAGAGATGGGGAAATAAGGTGAAAAGGAATAGGGAAGAAAAGATAGAGGGAAGATACAAATGTGTGAAAGTGAGAGAGATATGGGGAGGGAGAGGAGAGATAGATGAGGGAGGGGAGAGGGGCAGGATGAGGGAATAGGGGGAGGGGGACAAGAGAGAGATGAGGGAGGGGAGAGGGGCAGGATGAGGGAATAGGGGGAGGGGGAGGAGAGAGAGATGAGGAGAGGGGAGGGGGACATGATGAGGGAATAGAGGGAGGGGGAGGAGAGAGAGATGAGGAGAGGGGAGGGGGCATGATGAGGGAATAGGGGGAGGAGAGAGAGATGAGGAGAGGGGAGGGGGACATGATGAGGGAATAGAGGGAGGGAGAGGAGAGAGAGATGAGGAGAGGGGAGGGGGACATGATGAGGGAATAGAGGGAGGGAGAGGAGAGAGAGATGAGGAGAGGGGAGGGGACCATGATGAGGGAATATGGGGAGGGAGAGGAGAGAGAGGAGAGGGGAGGGGGACATGATGAGGGAATAGGGGGAGGGAGAGGAGAGAGATGAGGAGAGGAGAGGGGAGGGGGACATGATGAGAGAATAGAGGGAGGGGGAGAGAGAGATGAGGAGAGGGGAGGGGAGGGGGACATGATGAGAGAATAGGGAGAGGGGGAGGAGAGAGAGATGAGGAGAGGGGAGGGGACATGATGAGGGAATAGGGGGAGGGAGAGGAGAGAGAGGAGAGGGGAGGGGAGGGGGACATGATGAGGGAATAGGGGGAGGGAGAGGAGAGGGGAGGGGGACATGATGAGGGAATAGGGGGAGGGAGAGGAGAGAGAGATGAGGAGAGGGGAGGGGGACATGATGAGGGAATAGGGGGAGGGAGAGGAGAGAGAGGAGAGGAGAGGGGAGGGGGACATGATGAGGGAATAGGGGGAGGGAGAGGAGAGAGAGGAGAGAGAGGAGAGGAGAGTGGAGGGGGACATGATGAGGGAATAGGGGGAGGGAGAGGAGAGAGAGATGAGGAGAGGGGAGGGGGACATGATGAGGGAATAGGGGAGGGAGAGGAGAGAGAGGAGAGGAGAGGGGAGGGGGACATGATGAGGGAATAGGGGGAGGGAGAGGAGAGAGAGGAGAGGAGAGGGGAGGGGGACATGATGAGGGAATAGGGGGAGGGAGAGGAGAGAGAGATGAGGAGAGGGGAGGGGGACAGGATGAGGGAATAGAGGGAGGGAGAGGAGAGAGAGGAGAGGAGAGGGGAGGGGGACATGATGAGGGAATAGGGGGAGGGAGAGGAGAGAGAGGAGAGGGGAGGGGAGGGGGACAGGATGAGGAAAAAGAGAAGGAATGGGGAAGAGGGAGAGGGAAAAGAGAAGGTTAAATGAGAGGAAGAAGAAGGGAAGGCGGAAGAAGAGCTGAGATGAAAATGAGAGAGGAGTGGGAATAGAGGAGAGAGGAGTGGGAATAGAGGAGAGAGGAGTGGGAATAGAGGAGAGAGGAGTGGGAATAGAGGAGAGAGGAGTGGGAATAGAGGAGAGAGGAGTGGGAATAGAGGAGAGAGGAGTGGGAATAGAGGAGAGAGGAGTGGGAATAGAGGAGAGTGTAGTGGGAATAGAGGAGAGTGTAGTGGGAATAGAGGAGAGAGGAGTGGGAATAGAGGAGAGAGGAGTGGGAATAGAGGAGAGTGTAGTGGGAATAGAGGAGAGTGTAGTGGGAATAGAGGAGAGTGTAGTGGGAATAGAGGAGAGTGTAGTGACCGATTTGGAATGTGCCGTGAAGGGAGGGGGAACGGAAGTGGAGCGCGGAGGGATCCATATTTCAACGCATAATTAATAGTCCACCTGTTCCCGTCGTCTGAATGAGCGAGAGAAAAACTGAGAGAAAAAGTATAATGACACCATTATGAAATACAAGAGATGGAACACACATTATGGTGATTACCACCCATCTCCATACAGATGGAGTCAGTCGCTGAGAGTCAAGGAGAGAAGCAGTGGTGCATGTCAGCTGTGGACTCAGGTTCACAGCCCGGCAGACGCAGCTGGCTGGGGTAGCGAGAGCACTGCTGGCACAACCTCTACTGCATAGCACAGTCAACGGGCACCATGAGTGCTGTGCTGTGTACTCTATCACTACCACCCAGCACAGGCAACGGGCACCATGAGTGCTGTGCTGGGTACTCCATCACTACCACACAGCACAGTCAACAGGCACCATGACTGCTGTGCTGTGTACTCCATCACTACCACACAGCACAGTCAACGGGCACCATGAGTGCTGTGCTGTGTACTCCATCACTACCACACAGCACAGTCAATGGGCACAATGAGTGCCGTGCTGTGTACTCCATCACTACCACACAGCACAGTCAATGGGCACAATGAGTGCTGTGCTGTGTACTCCATCACTACCACACAGCACAGTCAATGGGCACAATGAGTGCTGTGCTGTGTACTCCATCACTACCACACAGCACAGTCAACGGGCACCATGAGTGCTGTGCTGTGTACTCCATCACTACCACACAGCACAGTCAACGGGCACCATGAGTGCTGTGCTGGGTACTCCGTCACTACCACACAGACAGTCAACGGGCACCATGAGTGCTGTGCTGGGTACTCCGTCACTACCACACAGCACAGTCAACGGGCACCATGAGTGCTGTGCTGGGTACTCCGTCACTACCACACAGCACAGTCAACGGGCACCATGAGTGCTGTGCTGGGTACTCCATCACTACCACACAGCACAGTCAACGGGCACCATGAGTGTTGTGCTGGGTACTCCATCACTACCACACAGCACAGTCAACGGGCACCATGTGCGCTGTGCCGTGTACTCCATCACTACCACACAGCACAGTCAACGGGCACCATGAGTGCCGTGCTGTGTACTCCATCACTACCACACAGCACAGTCAACGGGCACCATGAGTGCACACAGCGCTGGGTGAATGTTATGCCACGCTACAATGTCAGGAGGACTTTAAGGTAATATACAGAACTTGGTCTTACATTGTTGAACTGAAACGTAACTGTTAAGGCCGATATAGATGTTCCTAGATGAAAGGTAACTGTTAAGGCCGATATAGATGTTCCTAGATGAAAGGTAACTGTTAAGGCCGATATAGATGTTCCTAGATGAAAGGTAACTGTTAAGGCCGATATAGATGTTCCTAGATGAAAGGTAACTGTTAAGGCCGATATAGATGTTCCTAGATGAAAGGTAACTGGTAAGGCCGATATAGATGTTCCTAGATGAAAGGTAACTGTTAAGGCCGATATAGATGTTCCTAGATGAAAGGTAACTGTTAAGGCCTGTATAGTTGTTCCTAGATGAAAGGTAACTGTTAAGGCCGATATTAATGTTCCTAGATGAAAGGTAACTGTTAAGGCCGATATAGATGTTCCTAGATGAAAGGTAACTGTTAAGGCCGATATAGATGTTCCTAGATGAAAGGTAACTGTTAAGGCCGATATAGATGTTCCTAGATGAAAGGTAACTGTTAAGGCCGATATAGATGTTCCTAGATGAAAGGTAACTGTTAAGGCCGATATAGATGTTCCTAGATGAAAGGTAACTGTTAAGGCCGATATAGATGTTCCTAGATGAAAGGTAACTGTTAAGGCCGATATAGATGTTCCTAGATGAAAGGTAACTGTTAAGGCCGATATAGATGTTCCTAGATGAAAGGTAACTGTTAAGGCCTGTATAGTTGTTCCTAGATGAAAGGTAACTGTTAAGGCCGATATTAATGTTCCTAGATGAAAGGTAACTGTTAAGGCCGATATAGATGTTCCTAGATGAAAGGTAACTGTTAAGGCCGATATAGATGTTCCTAGATGAAAGGTAACTGTTAAGGCCGATATAGATGTTCCTAGATGAAAGGTAACTGTTAAGGCCGATATAGATGTTCCTAGATGAAAGGTAACTGTTAAGGCCGATATAGATGTTCCTAGATGAAAGGTAACTGTTAAGGCCGATATAGATGTTCCTAGATGAAAGGTAACTGTTAAGGCCGATATAGATGTTCCTAGATGAAAGGTAACTGTTAAGGCCGATATAGATGTTCCTAGATGAAAGGTAACTATTAAGGCCGATATAGATGTTCCTAGATGAAAGGTAACTGTTAAGGCCTGTATAGATGTTCCTAGATGAAAGGTAACTGTTAAGGCCTGTATAGATGTTCCTAGATGAAAGGTAAAGAGGCCTTAATAATAATACTCAATGAGTATTAACAACTAACAGGAAACTACAGTAAGAAATGAATGAGGATATTAGTTCAATAGTGAGAAAGACGTCAGTAGCAATGTTACTGCTCTGATTGGTCGTTCCACTGGATGTCTCTACGGGTGTGGCAAGAAGCTGTGTTAGAGCCGATTTAGACATAGTTGGATAAAAGACAGAACATACAGAGCTCCATGTATCTGTGTGTATTTTTTCTATATGAAATATGAATGTATGTGATGAATTATTAGGTACGTAGCTTTAAGATTTATATTTACCTGGTTGAGGTATATTCCTTTGTTATTAATGTACCTTAGTTTATACCCCCCCTCTTGCCCATTCATTGTACTGTGGTAAGTGTGTTAGGATAAAGGCAGGATGTTGGGCCTTCTGGGGAAGGAGTCCTTGCTAGAAGCGGGAGCGGTATAGTTTTTTGACCATACAGACAGACATACAGACAGGTCATGTTATGTATTTTCCATATCAAGTAATCTATGCTTTAAGTTGATTGGAGAATCATTTTTTGTTAGACATAAGAAGAATAAACCTTTTTGTTGCACCATTTCCCTGGATGTCATTGAATGTTTGGCTGTTTGGAAACCTTGAGTGTGGACTGTATGCGTACCAAACAACCCCGCTTCAGGCTTGGGCAAGAAGCCATTACACACCCTCCCTCTGTTAGGAAACCTTGAGTGTGGACTGTATGCGTACCAAACAACCCTGCTTCAGGCTTGGGCAGTGGCTGTGGCAAAGAGGAAAGGAGGCCACTACAAGTTACATATTTTGCAGCTAATATGGTACAAAAGGGTTTTCTCCCAATAGACATGGGATTTTCTAATTTTTTGTTTTGGTTTCAACATTTCTGTATTTGTTTCAATTTTGGGAAAGAAAATTGCCCATAAGTCTGTATAGTTCTGGCAGAGGAAAATGCAGCTCTGTCTGGACCTCTCTGAGGGCAGAGTGAGCACAACCGGTCCTCTGTGGGTAGCCAGAACCTCTCTGAGGGCAGAGTGCGCACAACCGGTCCTCTGTGGGTAGCCAGAACCTCTCTGAGGGCAGAGTGAGCACAACCGGTCCTCTGTGGGTAGCCAGAACCTCTCTGAGGGCAGAGTGAGCACTACCGGTCTTCTGTGGGTAGCCAGAACCTCTCTGAGGGCAGAGTGAGCACAACCGGTCCTCTGTGGGTAGCCAGAACCTCTCTGAGGGCAGAGTGAGCACTACCGGTCCTCTGTGGGTAGCCAGAACCTCTCTGAGGGCAGAGTGAGCACAACCGGTCCTCTGTGGGTAGCCAGAACCTCTGAGGGCAGAGTGAGCACAACCTGTCCTCTGTGGGTAGCCATAACCTCTCTGAGGGCAGAGTGAGCACAACCTGTCCTCTGTGGGTAGCCAGAACCTCTCTGAGGGCAGAGTGAGCACAACCTGTCCTCTGTGGGTAGCCAGAACCTCTCTGAGGGCAGAGTGAGCACAACCGGTCCTCTGTGGGTAGCCAGAACCTCTCTGAGGGCAGAGTGAGCACTACCGGTCCTCTGTGGGTAGCCAGAACCTCTCTGAGGGCAGAGTGAGCACTACCGGTCCTCTGTGGGTAGCCAGAACCTCTCTGAGGGCAGAGTGAGCACTACCGGTCCTCTGTGGGTAGCCAGAACCTCTCTGAGGGCAGAGTGAGCACAACCGGTCCTCTGTGGGTAGCCAGAACCTCTCTGAGGGCAGAGTGAGCACTACCGGTCCTCTGTGGGTAGCCAGAACCTCTCTGAGGGCAGAGTGCGCACAACCTGTCCTCTGTGGGTAGCCAGATGTGTCTGTGACGGACAGTTTCTATGGCCAGGCTGTTCTCACTGAGTCTGTACATAGTCAGTGTCTGTCTCAGTTTTCTATCAGTCCCGGTGGTTACATATACTGTCTGTTTAGAGCCAAATACCATTGAAGCTCACTTTATTTTGGGTGTCTTTCCAATAGGTGATATCTTTTTATTTTTGCTTTGTCAGTCAGATTGTTCTGAGTGCCGTCATGAGGCTTTGTTGTGTTGGTAGGATAGTGAACTGAGCCTCAGAAGCAGCTGGCTGAGGGGGCTATTTTCTATGGTTCTCTCTCTCTCTCTCTCTCTCTCTCTCTCTCTCTCTCTCTCTCTCTCTCTCTTCTACACAGTGCATTCGGAAGGTATTCAGACCCCTTGACTTGTTCCACATTTAGTTACGTTGCAGCCTTATTCTAAAATTGATTAAATATAAAATTATACATTGAAATATCACATTTACACAAGTGTTCAGACCCTTTACTCAGTACTTGTTGGTTCCAAACTACTTCCATTTAAGAATGATGGAGGCCACTGTGTTCTTGGGGATCTTCCATTCTGCAGAATATTTTTTGCTACCCTTCCCCAGATATGTGCCTCGACATAATCCTGTCTCGGAGCTCTACAGGCAATTCCTTCAACCAACTGTGGCACCTTATATAGACAGGTGTGTGTCTTTCCAAATCATGCCCAATCAATAGAATTGACCCCACTGGACTCCAATCAAGTTGTAAAAACATCTCAATGATGGAAACAGGATGCACCTCTAAAAGCCTGTTTTTACTTTCTCATTCTGGGGTATTGTGTGTAGATTACTGAGAAATAAAATATATTTAATCCGTTTAGAATAAGGCTGACTCAATAGCCTTGGTTTGACTGCCTCCCCTGGTTCACCAACTACTTCTCAGACAGAGTTCAGTCAAATCAGAGGGCCTGTTGTCCGGACCTCTGGCCGTCTCTATGGGGGGTTTAGTTCTCGGGCCGACTCATTTCTCTGTATATATCAATAATGTCGCTCTTGCTGCTGGTGATTCTCTGATCCCTCTCTACGCAGACGACACCATTCTGTATACATCTGGTCCTTCTTTGGACACTGTGTTAACTAATCTCCAGACGAACTTCAATGCCATACAACTCTCCTTCCGTGGCCTCCAACTGCTCTTAAATGCTAGAAAACTAAATGCATGCTCTTCAACCGATCGCTGCCCACACCTGCCCGCCCGCCTAGCATCACTACTCTGGACGGTTCTGACTTAGAATATGTGGACAACTACAAATACCTAGGTGTCTGGTTAGACTGTAAACTCTCCTTTCAGACTCACATTAAGCATCTCCAATCCAAAATTAAATCTAGAATTGGCTTCCTATTTTGCAACAAAGCCTCCTTCACTCATGCTCCCAAACATACCCTCGTAAAACATGCTATCCCACCGATCCTTGACTTTGGCGATGTCATTTACAAAATAGCCTCCAACACTCTACTCAGCAAATTGGATGTAGTCTATCACAGTGCCATCCGTTTTGTCATACCCATAATACCCACCACTGCGACCTGTATGCTCTCGTTGGCTGCCCCACATATTAACCGCCAAACCCCCTGGCTCCAGGTCATCTATAAGTCTCTGCTAGGTAAAGCCCCACCTTATCTCAGCTCACTGGTCACGATAATAACACCCACCCGTAGCACGCGCTCCAGCAGGTATATATCACTGGTCATCCCCAAAGCCAACACCCCCTTTGGTCACCTTTCCTTCCAGTTCTCCGCTACCAATGACTGGAGCGAACTACAAAAATCACTGAAGCTGGAGACTTATATCGCTCTCTCTAACTTTAAGAATCAGCTGTCAGAGCAGCTTACCGATCACTGTACCTGTACACAGCCCATCTGTAAATAGCATACCCAACTACCTCATCCCCATATTTTGCACCCCAGGATCTCTACTTGCACATCATCATCTGCAACATCGAGAGCATCTGGTTGCATCACTGCCTGGTACGGCAATTGCTCGGCACTACAGAGGGTAGTGTGTACGACCCAGTACATCACTGGGGCTAAGCTGCCTGCCATCCAGGACCTCTACACCAGGCGGTGTAAAAATGGTTAGAGACCCCAGCCACCCCAGTCATAGACTGTTCTCTCTACTATCGCATGGCAAGCGGTACCGGAGTGCCAAGTCTAGGACAAAAAGGCTTCTCAACAGTTTTTACCCCCAAGCCATAAGACTCCTGAACAGGTAATCAAATGGCTACCCGGACTATTTGGATTGTGTCGCCCCCCCCCCCAACCCCTCTTTTTACGGTGCTGCTACTCTCTGTTTATCACATATGCATAGTCACTTTAACTAGACATTCATGTACATACTACCTCATTTGGGCCAACCAACCAGTGCTCCCGCACATTGTCTAACGTGGCTATCTGCATTGTGTCCCACCCACCACCCGCCAACCCTCTTTTACGCTACTGCTACTCTCTGTTCATCATATATGCATAATCACTTTAACCATATCTACATGTACATACTACCTCAATCAGCCTGACTAACCGGTGTCTGTATGTAGCCTCACTACTTTTATAGCCTCGCTACTGTATATAGCCTGTCTTTTTACTGTTGTTTTATTTCTGTACTTACCTATTGTTCACCTAACACCTTTTTTGCACTGTTGGTTAGAGCCTGTAAGTAAACACAAGGTCTACACCTGTTGTATTCAGCAGTTCACTGTAAGATCTACACCTGTTGTATTCAGCAGTTCACTGTAAGGTCTACACCTGTTGTATTCAGCATTTCACTGTAAGGTCTACACCTGTTGTATTCAGCAGTTCACTGTAAGATCTACACCTGTTGTATTCAGCATTTCACTGTAAGGTCTACACCTGTTGTATTCAGCATTTCACTGTAAGGTCTACACCTGTTGTATTCAGCATTTCACTGTAAGGTCTACACCTGTTGTATTCGGCGCACGTGACAAATAAACTTGGATTTGATTTGATCTATCACTCCAGTGTTAATGCAACATGTTTATTATTTCTCCTCCATGGCCTATATACTGCCTTACCTCCCTAATCTTACTACATTTGCACACACTGTACAGCGATTTTCTATTGTGTTATTGACTGTACGTTTGTTTATCCCATGTGTAACTCTACGTTGTTGTTTTTGTCGCACTGCTTTGCTTTATTTTGGCCAGGTCGCAGTTGTAAATGAGAACTTGTTCTCAACTGGCCGACCTGGTTAAATAAAGGTGAAATAAAGGTGAAATAAAGGTGAAATAACAAAATAAAAAAGGCAGTAAGGTAGCAGAACGTAGATAAAGTCAAGGGGTCTGAATACTTTCCGAAGGCACTGTATCTTTGGTGTATCTTTGCTGTTTCTCTCTCTCTCTCTCTGTGGCCTTTCACTTCAAATGGAACTCCCTTCCAACATGAGGGACTGGAAGGTTTGAACCCACTTCCAACATGGGGGACTGGAAGGTTTGAACCCACTTCCAACATGGGGGACTGGAAGGTTTGAACCCACTTCCAACATGGGGGACTGGAAGGTTTGAACCCACTTCCAACATGGGGGACTGGAAGGTTTGAACCCACTTCCAACATGGGGGACTGGAAGGTTTGAACCCACTTCCAACATGGGGGACTGGAAGGTTTGAACCCACTTCCAACATGGGGGACTGGAAGGTTTGAACCCACTTCCAACATGGGGGACTGGAAGGTTTGAACCCACTTCCAACATGGGGGACTGGAAGGTTTGAACTCACTTCCAAATGGGGGACTGGAAGGTTTGAACCCACTTCCAACATGGGGGACTGGAAGGTTTGAACCCACTTCCAACATGGGGGACTGGAAGATTTGAACTCACTTCCAACATTGGGGACTGGAAGGATTGAACCCACTTCCAACATGGGGGACTGGAAGGTTTGAACCCACTTCCAACATGGGGGACTGGAAGGTTTGAACCCACTTCCAACATGGGGGACTGGAAGGTTTGAACTCACTTCCAACATGGGGGACTGGAAGGTTTGAACCCACTTCCAACATGGGGGACTGGAAGGTTTGAACTCACTTCCAACATGGGGGACTGGAAGGTTTGAACTGGGGCTTTTATCTCAGAAAAGAGATGAAGGAAATCCTATGTATTCATGGGGTCAGTCAACTATCTGGAGCCGCTCATTCTAAAGAGATTCAGAAAGAGGTTGTAAGTGCTTTGATTTACCCTAAAATGGTGATAATCATCGAAGATGATGCAGATTAGAATATCAAAGGTGACACACAGATACATCTTCTCGCAGAAACAAAACAGAGAATATATTACACCTTCGCAACAATACAAGAGAAGAGATTGTATTCATTCTAATGTGTTGTCGAGGCCTCAGTGCATTCAACATGACTTTGAGATGACACGGGGGCATTAGCATGAGCATAACCTGCAGCTGGCTGACTGATGCCCATCTATGATGTTTATTGCGTCAGCCAGCGAATCAGTCCCCATATCAGCACTGTGTTTATGAGCTGCATCTCCCCGTGGCGGGAGGCTTTGTTGTCCAGAAACATTTACTGGCACCGTGGGTGAAATGGAAATGACAAGATGAAAAACAAAAGACTGGAGGCCACGTCAGGAGGAGTGGGAGTCAACAGAGACACTAAAGGTGTTAGGATACTGACGACAACAACCATCGCAAAGGCACTCTGTACACAACCTGTTGCTTTGAAACAGAACAGAATGACACAGGGTCATGTATGTGCCCGATTCTATATAGCACGATTCTAAGTCAATCGAATTTGTCCTATTTTCCAAGTGTGCGGGTTTGAACTTGTCCTTTGGGAGCTCAGTTTTGATGCCAGAACCAGCACCTTGAAGGATCTGTAGCTATATCCCAGAAGGAGAGAGAGGAGAGAGAATGAGGAAGAATGGCCGCCAACCCGGTAGGAATAAAGTCATGTAATCAGCATGCTTTTACTCAGGAGTCAATGAGTCAGTTCCAGCAGGCTCCGGGGACGTTCTCATGCGCCCCCTGGCCCTCCCGAGGTCAGATATTGGCCGTCTGTGAACATTCTAAACCTTCTAAACTGTCTAATCATCAGAGGCTGGGGACCCGGCGTGCCGCTAGGCTCTATCTTGAGACCCTTCCAGTATGTCGTTCTGCATCCCAATCAGCAGCCACACAATATAAATGTCACTGTCACTGAGGAACACAATCTGTTTCTTCTGTTCTGCATGGCAGGCGGCGTGACGCGGTGCATATATGCCCAAACCAGCTGTGAGAGGCAGATATTAAAAAGCCGCAGAGGGAAACAATTTACACAGACTCAGAAATGAAGCGGTGGAGGAATAATGCATTTTAATATCCGAGGCAGGGAGCTCAGGGCACGGCAGCTGGGCTGCGAGTCAGAGAGGCACAGGCACTGGTGTCACCACCGCCAAAGCCGGGGGCACCTGTCGAGACGGCTGCTTAGTGACACTTAGTGACACTTATGAGTGCACTGGGAAAAACTTTCATTATGGTGTAGGCTTTGGCCTAAATACCAAGGTATTTCTCTCTCAGTCTGTCTCTCTCTCTCCCTCTCTTTTCCCATCTCTCTCTCTCTCTCTTTCTCTCCCCATCTCTCTCTCCCTCTCTCTCTCTCTCTTTCTCTCCCCATCTCTCTCTCCCTCTCTCTCTCTCTCTTTCTCTCCCTCTCTTTCTCTGTCTTTATCTTCTTTTCCTATCTCTCTTTCTCTTTATTTTCTCTCTTTCTCTCTTTCTCTCTCTCTCTGTCTCTCTTTCTCTCTCTCTCTGTCTCTCTTTCTCTCTTTCTCTCTCTCTCTGTCTCTCTTTCTCTGTCTCTCTTTCTCTCTCTTCTCTCTCTGTCTCTCTTTCTCTCTCTCTCTCTCTCTTTCTCTTTTCTCTTTTTCTCTCTCTCTTTTTCTCTCTCTCTCTTTCTCTCTTTCTCTGTCTCTCTTTTTCTCTCTCTCTCTTTCTATCTTTCTCTGTCTCTCTTTTTCTCTCTCTCTCTTTTCCCATCTCTCTTTCTCTCTGTCTCTCTCTGTGTCCCTCTCCCTCTCCCTCTCTCTCTTTCTGTTCCTGTCTCTCATTACCCTAAGAATGAAAGAATGAGTGGAGTGGGCCTGTGAACACGATGGAACTACGGACATTAGCATGTGATTACAGAGCTGGAACACATGAACACGTATTCAACAGTGTCTTTGATCAATGCTGCTTACATAAAGGGATATTCAACATGAGCCACGCTGTAGAATCTACTTCTCATTACTATTTTAATACAACTCACATACAGAAAGGCTTTTATAAGAACCTACATCATATCTGACCAAAATAATAAAATGTTGTTTTCTGAATAAATAATTATGCCCTGACTTACTAAGGATTGTGGGCAATATGGGAGGAGACACTTTGCCAGGTATAAGTGGCAGCAGGGTCGTATTCATTAGAGCACACCGTAACAAAGTGTTTTAAAATGGAACATTTAAACAAGAGTTTCTTATTACCCAGGTTGAGGTAGTCGCTCCCTGTGTTCTTCTGTTTGCTGTATGTGTGAATACGACCCAGATCTCACACCTCCTCACTGACTATACAGCACTATAAGAAGCTGCTTTAAATAACACAATGTAAACTCAGTGAAGAGGATAACCACGTTTCATTTGTTCTGGCCCAGAATTGGTTTGCATTACTATTCAATGTTTCATCAAATAATTGCTTTATATATACTACCTCAAATATATATATATATATACTACCTCAAATATATATATATATATATATATATATATATATACTATACTACCTCAAATATATATATACTATATATATATATACAGTGCCTTGCGAAAGTATTCGGCCCCCTTGAACTTTGCGACCTTTTGCCACATTTCAGGCTTCAAACATAAAGATATAAAACTGTATTTTTTTGTGAAGAATCAACAACAAGTGGGACACAATCATGAAGTGGAACGACATTTATTGGATATTTCAAACTTTTTTAACAAATCAAAAGCTGAAAAATTGGGCGTGCAAAATTATTCAGACCCCTTAAGTTAATACTTTGTAGCGCCACCTTTTGCTGCGATTACAGCTGTAAGTCGCTTGGGGTATGTCTCTATCAGTTTTGCACATCGAGAGACTGAAATTTTTTCCCATTCCTCCTTGCAAAACAGCTCGAGCTCAGTGAGGTTGGATGGAGAGCATGTGTGAACAGCAGTTTTCAGTTCTTTCCACAGATTCTCGATTGGATTCAGGTCTGGACTTTGACTTGGCCATTCTAACACCTGGATATGTTTATTTTTAAACCATTCCATTGTAGATTTTGCTTTATGTTTTGGATCATTGTCTTGTTGGAAGACAAATCTCCATCCCAGTCTCAGGTCTTTTGCAGACTCCATCAGGTTTTCTTCCAGAATGGTCCTGTATTTGGCTCCATCCATCTTCCCATCAATTTGAACCATCTTCCCTGTCCCTGCTGAAGAAAAGCAGGCCCAAACCATGATGCTGCCACCACCATGTTTGACAGTGGGGATGGTGTGTTCAGGGTGATGAGCTGTGTTGCTTTTACACCAAACATAACATTTTGCATTGTTGCCAAAAAGTTCAATTTTGGTTTCATCTGACCAGAGCACCTTCTTCCACATGTTTGGTGTGTCTCCCAGGTGGCTTGTGGCAAACTTTAAACGACACATTTTATGGATATCTTTAAGAAATGGCTTTCTTCTTGCCACTCTTCCATAAAGGCCAGATTTGTGCAATATACAACTGATTGTTGTCCTATGGACAGAGTCTCCCACCTCAGCTGTAGATCTCTGCAGTTCATCCAGAGTGATCATGGGCCTCTTGGCTGCATCTCCGATCAGTCTTCTCCTTGTATGAGCTGAAAGTTTAGAGGGATGGCCAGGTCTTGGTAGATTTGCAGTGGTCTGATACTCCTTCCATTTCAATATTATCGCTTGCACAGTGCTCCTTGGGATGTTTAAAGCTTGGGAAATCTTTTGTATCCAAATCCGGCTTTAAACTTCTTCACAACAGTATCTCGGACCTGCCTGGTGTGTTCCTTGTTCTTCATGATGTTCTCTGCGCTTTTAACGGACCTCTGAGACTATCACAGTGCAGGTGCATTTATACGGAGACTTGATTACACACAGGTGGATTGTATTTATCATCATTAGTCATTTAGGTCAACATTGGATCATTCAGAGATCCTCACTGAACTTCTGGAGAGAGTTTGCTGCACTGAAAGTAAAGGGGCTGAATATTTTGCACGCCCTATTTTTCTGTTTTTGATTGTTCAAAAAGTTTAAAATATCCAATAAATGTCCTTCCACTTCATGATTGTGTCCCACTTGTTGTTGATTCTTCACAAAAAAATACAGTTTTATATCTTTATGTTTGAAGCCTGAAATGTGGCAAAAGGTCGCAAAGTTCAAGGGGGCCGAATACTTTCGCAAGGCACTGTATATACTACAAGGGTACTACATTTCCAAATCAAATGGTTTGACCATCTTAAGACACCATATTTTAGCACAGAAGATATTGTGATATAAGGGCTCAGGTGTACAGGGGTTTCAGGGCTCGGGTGTACAGGGGTTTCAGGGCTCAAATGTACAGGGGTTTCAGGGCTCAGGGTGTACAGGGGTTTCAGGGCTCAGGTGTACAGGGGTTTCAGGGCTCAGGTGTACAGGGGTTTCAGGGCTCAAATGTACAGGGGTTTCAGGGCTCAGGTGTACAGGGGTTTCAGGGCTCAGGTGTACAGGGGTTTCAGGGCACAGGTGTACAGGGGTTTCAGGGCACAGGTGTACAGGGGTTTCAGGGCACAGGTGTACAGGGTTTCAGGGCACAGGTGTACAGGGGTTTCAGGTGCTTGCTCCCCTGTCACTTCCTTGTTTACCATAGTAGTTTACCAGGATTTGTCATGATATAGGGGAGATCTATGGCAGACACTGTGGTTTGATTGAGCTAAGCCCCTGTCCTAGACTTAGATCCTTGCAGCTCTCAGGAATCCCAGCACAACTCTTTGAGTTGCCGCCATTGTCCTTTGCAAGGCGGGGGGACAGGGACAATCAATGGCAATCAAAAAAACACACTAGTGATGGATGGACATATTGATGGACATTGACATGTTGTATATATTATATTTGTGAGGCAATGAAAGCGAACTGCCTTTTGGCACATGTTTATGAAGTATTTTTACTGTTGAAATGTAATGTTAGGCCACCGTCAAATCTGTTGATTTTATTTAACTGTGGGAAAAACAGACATTAGATAAGCACTGGACCACAATGTGACTTTGATTGAACTGAGACCGAAGAAGGGAAAGAAATGGAAATGAGAATGAATAGACTGGTAGTGGGTACATTCCTCTCTGCCCTGTGCATCTGTGACCATCATTTGAGATAATGACGGCATCCCAGTAGGACCAATCAGTGCGAAGTGAATCAGAATTGATTTAGTGCATTAATTACCGGCCAGTGTCACGGACAATATTTTACAAACTGATAAGCAAAAGACGCACCAAGGGATCGTTTTGATGAATAGCGAGAGTTCAGTGGACGGGGGCACGTTTACGGTCGTAGGTTTAATTGAATGGTAATCACTTTTAGGTGCCTGTAGGAGCAGCAAGGGTTTAATTTCACCTCAGGGACCCCTGCTCTGCACTTTGTCTGATGTGATCAGGCAGACACAGGGATACATACACACCTAAGGGGGCTGGTGGGAGCAGCTATAGGAGGATGGGTTAATTGTAATGGCTGGAATGGAATAAATGGAACGGTATGAAACACATCAGAAATATGGAACCCACGTGTTTAATGGGGCCATGAGGTCACCACATCATCTCTATCAGGTTCAGATCTAATGGGGCCATGAGGTCACCACATCATCTCTATCAGGTTCAGCTCTAATGGGGCCATGAGGTCACCACATCATCTCTATCAGGTTCAGATCTAATGGGGCCATGAGGTCACCACATCATCTCTATCAGGTTCAGCTCTAATGGGGCCATGAGGTCACCACATCATCTCTATCAGGTTCAGCTCTAATGGGGCCATGAGGTCACCACATCATCTCTATCAGGTTCAGCTCTAATGGGGCCTTGAGGTCACCACATCATCTCTATCAGGTTCAGCTCTAATGGGGCCATGAGGTCACCACATCATCTCTATCAGGTCCAGCTCTAATGGGGCCATGAGGTCACCACATCATCTCTATCAGGTTCAGTTCTAATGGGGCCATGAGGTCACCGCATCATCTCTATCAGGTTCAGCTCTAAATGGGGTCAACAGGTCAACACAGCATCTCTATCAGGTTCAGCTCTAATTATCTAACAGGTCAACACAGCTCGAGGGCAGGAGACCCACAGACCCCCGTAATGAGCATCAGCACAGCAAATTAAGAAACACCCTTGGGGAGTGGACACCAACATACCTCACACCCACATACTGCACACCCACATACTGCACACACAAATACTGCACACCCACATACTGCACACACACATACTGCACTGGGGCCCAAGACAATATACATGTTGGAATCCATTTGAGACAGCTCGTCCCAGTGGCATTGACTCCTCCAACCAATCTATATTAAAGGCCCAGTACAGTCAAAACGTGATTCTCCTGTGTTTTATATATATTTCCATACTATGAGGTTGGAATAATACTGTGAAATGTCTAATAATGTCCTTTTAGTATAGGTGCTGTTTGAAACAAAAGCCTGATAATCCCACTTCATAGTTTTTATTTATTTAACCAGGTCAGTTAAGAACATATTCTTATTTACTATGAAAACCTAGGAACAGTGGGTTAACTGCTTTGTTCAGGGGCAGAATAACAGATTTCTACCTTGCAGGCTTGGCGATTCGATCTAGCAACCATTCGGTTAGTTCCCCAATGCTCTAACCACTAGGCTACCTGCAGACCCAAAGTGATTTGATATTGAGATGAAAACAGCTGCATTGGAACTTTAATAGCATCAGCCGTTACTATGGTTACTATCAGCAGTTACTATCCAGATGAGTCACTGTGATAATGATATGACTGTGGTTCTGCTCCTAGATATGTTTCATGGAGACAAGGTATTGGATAAGATGATTGACAGGAATAACATTTAGTTGTTATGTAGCCATCGTTGTTAACGTGCTGCTTAACGTCCTGGTTTCTTCATGGCCAACGGTTTGACTAGTCAATAAGATGGGAGGCTGTTTCATTAACGTCCACTACATAATGTGTATGAGGGCTGGTTTCCTCATGGCCAACGGTTTGAGTAGTCAATAAGATGGGAGGCTGTTTCATTAACGTCCACTACATAATGTGTATGAGGGCTGGTTTCTTCATGGCCAACGGTTTGACTAGTCAATAAGATGGGAGGCTGTTTCATTAACGTCCACTACATAATGTGTATGAGGGCTGGTTTCTTCATGGCCAACGGTTTGACTAGTCAATAAGATGGGAGGCTGTTTCATTAACGTCCACTACATAATGTGTATGAGGGCTGGTTTCCTCATGGCCAACGGTTTGACTAGTCAATAAAGATGGGAGGCTGTTTCATTGTAATGTTGTCTGTCTGGATGTCCTTCTGTCAGGGTTGATGTCATTCCCCCAGGCCCTTCAGTACAGAACACAAACACACAGGGTAGTATAGGGACATCCACAGTGACAGGGACCAGGACAATCTCAGAATCCCTGCATTTCAACACTTCTAAACCAACTCCCAAATCAACTCATTAATACATGGAACTTTGCCAGACCTGGGCCAAAAGAGTTACTCATTTTAGTGTAATTGTCACGCCCTGATCATAGAAAGCCTTTTTATTCTCTATTTTGGTTAGGTCGGGGTGTGACTGGGGGTGGTTTTGCTCTGACATGCACTGTCAATTGTGGGACCTTATATAGACAGGTGTGTGCCTTTCCAAATCATGTCCAATCAATTGAATTTACCACAGGTGGACTCCAATCAAGTAGTAGAAACATCTCAAGGATGATCAATGGAAACAGGATGCACCTGAGCTCAATTTCAAGTTTCATAGCAAAGGGTCTGAATACTTAATGTAAATAAGGTATCTGTTCATTTTTTATACGTTTTAAAACATTTCTAAAAACCTGTTTTTGCTTTGTCATTGGGATACTGATTGCAGATTGAAAAGGAAAAATAATAATTTAATACATAAGGCATTAATGTAACAAAATGTGAAAAAAGTCATGTATGACGGCCTATGTTTCTAGGTGTCTATGTTGGCCTGGTATGGTTCCCAATCAGAGGCAGCTGTTTATCGTTGTCTCTGATTGGGGATCATATTTAGTCAGCCATTTCCCCTCTGTGGTCTTGTGGGATCTTGTTTCTGTGTAGTTGACTGTGAGCACTGCATGAGCTTCACCTGTCGTGTATTCTTTAGTGTTTAGTTTAGTTTAGTCTTTAGTGTGTTTCACTAAAGGGAGGGAGAGAGAGACAGAGAGCAGAGAGAGATGAGAGGAGAGAGAGAGAGAGAGAGAGAGAGAGAGAGAGAGAGAGAGAGAGAGCTAGAGAGAGGGAGAGACAAGAGAGAGAGAGAGTAGAGAGGAGAGAGAGAGAGAGGGAGAGAGAGGGAGAGACGAGAGAGAGAGAGAGCGGAGAGAGAGAGAGAGAGAGAGAGAGAGATGAGAAGAGAGAGAGAGATGGAGAGACAGAGAGGGAGAAGACGAGAGAGAGAGAGAAGAGAAGAGAGAGAGAGAGAGAGAGAGAGAGAGAGAGAGAGCAGAGAGAGAGAGAGGGAGAGACAGAGAGAGAGAGAGAGAGAGAGAGAGGAGAGAAGAGAGAGAGAGAGGGAGAGGACAGAGAGGAGACGAGAGAGAGAGAGATGAGAGAGGAGAGAGGGGGAGGCCGAGATGAGAGAGAGAGCGGAGCGGGTGGCTATACGTATTGATGGAAAGTGGTGCTGGGAAAAACATATGACATTATAAAATCCATTTACACAAAAAAACATCCACATTTCTTTCCACAGGGTCGTGGGTTGAGACGGGGATGCAGCTTAAGCCCCACCCTCTTAAACATATATATCAAGAATTGGCTGCGGGCACTAGAACAGTCTGCAGCAACCACCCTCACCCTACTAGAATCTGAAGTCAAATGTCTACTGTTTGCTGATGATCTGGTGTTTCTGTCTCTGACCAAGGACGGCCTGCAGCAGCTCCTAGATCTTCTGCACAGATTCTGCCAGACCTGGGCCCTGACAGAAAATCTCAGTAAGACCAAAGTAATGGTGTTCCAAAAAAGGTCCAGTCGCCAGGACCAAAAATACAAATTCCATCTAGACACCGTTGCCCGAAAGCACACAGAAAACTATACGTACCTCGGCCTAGACATCAACTCCACAGGTAACTTCCACTGAGCTGTGAATAAGCTGTGAGACTTGGCAAGAAGGGCCTTCTATGCCATCAAAAGGATTATAAATGGTACATACCAGTTAGGATGGAGAGAGTCAGATGGGAAGGATATACTCCAAACACACAAACTGTTCCTCATCCACTTCATTTGATGGAGAAAGAAACTGAGATTTCGTGGAAAGAGATAGGGGTGCCATGTGAAGATCAGGCCATGAGTGGCTAATCTGCCTTTGCCATCAGTCCTGCTAGCTAATGTTCAATCGCTGGAAAATAAATGGGACCAACTGAAAGCACGTATATCCCACCAACGGGACATGAACAACTGGAATATCTTATTTTTCACTGAGTCATGACTGAACGCCGACATGAATAATATACAGCTGGCGGGTTATACACTCTATCGCAGGATAGAACAGCAGCCTCTGGTAAGACACGGGGCAAGGACCTATGCATAGTTGTAAACAACAGCTGGTGCACGATATCTAAGGAAGTCTCAAGGTTTTGCTCGCCTGAGGTAGAGTATCTCATGATAAGCTGTAGACTACACTATCTACATCGAGAGCTTTCATCTGTATTTTTAGTAGCTGTCTACATACCACCACAGACCGTTGCTGGCACTAAAACCGCACTCAATGTATGTATTCCGTCATACGCAAACAGGAAAACGCTCATCCAGTGGCGGCACACCTAGTGGTCGGGGACTTTAATGCAGGGAAACTTAAATCAGTTTTACCTAATTTCAATCAGCATGTTAAATGTGCAGTCAGAGGGAAAAAAAAAACTCTAGACCGCCTTTACTCCACACACAGAGATGTGTACAATGCTGTCCCTCGCCCTCTATTTGGCAAATCTGACCATAACTCTATCCTCCTGATTCCTGCTTACAAGCAAACATTTAAGCAGGAAGCACCAGTGGTCAGATGAAGCAGTTGCTAAGCTACAGGACTGTTTTTGTTGTTTAATTAAACGTTTCACCTGCACCTGCTTCCCGACTCACAGCTCCGTTATTACAGACCCACTCCAATTTGCATACCACCCAACAGATCCACAGATGATGCAATCTCTATTGCACTCCACACTGACCTTTCACACCTGCAACAAAAGGTATCACCTATGTGAAGAATGCTATTCATTTGACTAAAGCTCTGCGTTCAACACCATAGTGCCCTCCAAGCTCATCACTAAGCGAAGGACCCTGGGACTAAACACCTCCCCTCTGCAAATGGATCCTGGACTTCCTGACGGGCCGCCCCCAGGTTGGTAAGGGTAGGTAACAACCCATCCGCCATGCTTGATCCTCAACACAGGAGCCCCTCAGGGGTGCGTGCTCAGTCCCCTCCTGTACTCCCTGTTTACTCATGACTGCACGGCC
>NW_022263362.1:5000-61357 GCF_002021735.2 Oncorhynchus kisutch
TGTATGGCCGTAAACTAAAATGACAGAGACAGATTGTAACCTTTGACCTGTTCACAGCCTGAGGTCAGATCATAAAACCTGGTAGCTCACCTCGCTGACGTCGATGCCGTTGTTGACAGACCAGGTGGTCTGGAAGCACTCCATCATGCGTTGTTCCAGGGCCTTGGGCAGCCCGTGGACCCGGATGAAGTCCTTCAGGTCCTTGGTACGTGTGTGGTAGAGGGAGCGCCGAGAGTACATCCTCTGGATGATGGCTGTCACGTTACCGAATACCACAGCATGCATCAGGGCTGGGGGAGAGGTGGAGGGGTGGAGAGGGAGGGGTGGAGAGGGAGGGGGAGAGAGGGAGGGGGAGAGAGGGAGGGGTGGAGGGGTGGAGAGGGAGTGGTGGAGGGGTGGAGAGGGAGGGTTGGAAGGGTGGAGAGGGAGTGGTGGAGGGGTGGAGAGGGAGGGTTGGAAGGGTGGAGAAGCAGAGGTGGAGGGGCGGAGAAGCAGAGGTGGAGGGGCGGAGAAGCAGAGGTGGAGGGGCGGAGAGGGAGAGGTGGAGGGGTGGAGAGGGAGAGGTGGAGAGGAAAGGGGAGGAGAGGGAGGGGTGGAGAAGGAGAGGTGGAGGGGTGGAGAGGAAGAGGGGAGGGGAGCGGTGGGAGGGTGGAGAAGGAGAGGTGGAGGGGTGGAGAGGGAGGGGTGGAGAGGGAGGGGTGGAGGGGTGGAGAGGGAGGGGTGGAGAATGAGAGGTGGAGGGGTGGAGAGGGAGTGGTGGAGAGGTGGCAGGTGGAGAGGGAGTGGTGGAGGGTTGGAGAGGAAGAGGGGAGGGGAGGGGTGGAGAGGGAGGGGTGGAGAGGTGGCGGGTGGAGAGGAAGAGGGGAGGGGTGGAGGGTTGGAGAGGAAGAGGGGAGGGTGGGGTGGAAAAGGAGAGGTGGAGGGGTGGAGAGGGAGGGGTGGAGAAGGAGAGGTGTGGAGGGTTGGAGAGGAAGAGGGGAGGGGAGGGGTGGGGTGGAAGGGTGGAGAAGGAGAGGTGGAGGGGTGGAGAGGGAGGGGTGGGTGGAGGGGTGGAGAGGGAGGGGTGGAGAGGGAGTGGTGGAGGGTTGGACAGGAAGAGGGAGGGGTGGAGGGGTTGAGATGCAGGGGTTGAGAGGGAGAGGGGTTGAGAAGGAGAGGTGGAGGGGTGGCGGGGTGGAGAGGGAGAGGGGTTGAGAAGGAGAGGTGGAGGGGGTGGCGGGGTGGAGAGGGAGAGGGGTTGAGAAGGAGAGGTGGAGGGGTGGCGGGGTGGAGGGGTTGAGAGGGAGAGGGGTGGAGGGGTTGAGAGGGAGAGGGGTGACGGGGTTGAGAGGGAGAGGGGTGGAGGGGTTGAGAGGGAGAGGGAGAGGGAGAGGGGTGGAGGAGTTAAGAGGGAGAGGGGTGGAGGGGTTGAGAGGGAGAGGGGTGGAGGGGTTGAGAGGGAGAGGGAGAGGGGTGGAGGGGTTGAGAAGGAGAGGTGGAAGGGTGGCGGGTGGAGAGGGAGAGGGGTTGAGAGGGAGAGGGAGATGGGTTGAGAGGGAGAGGGGTGGAGGGGTTGAGAAGGAGAGGTGGAAGGGTGGCGGGTGGAGAGGGAGAGGGGTGAAGAGGGAAAGGGGTTGAGAAGGAGAGGTGGAGGGGTGGCGGGGTGGAGAGGGAGAGGGGTTGAGAAGGAGAGGTGGAGGGGTGGCAGGGTGGAGAGGGAGAGGGGTTGAGAGGGAGAGGGGTGGAGGGGTTGAGAGGGAGAGGGAGAGGGGTGGAGGGGTTGAGAGGGAGAGGGGTGGAGGGGTTGAGAGGGAGAGGGGTGGAGGGGTTGAGAGGGAGAGGGAGAGGGGTGGAGGGGTTGAGAGGGAGAGGGGTGGAGGGGTTGAGAGGGAGAGGGTGGAGGGGTTGAGAGGGAGAGGGGTGGAGGGGTTGAGAGGGAGAGGGGTGGAGGGGTTGAGAAGGAGAGGTGGAAGGGTGGCGGGTGGAGAGGGAGAGGGTGGAGAGGGAGAGGGGTTGAGAGGGAGATGGGTTGAGAGGGAGAGGGGTGGAGGGGTTGAGAAGGAGAGGTGGAAGGGTGGCGGGTGGAGAGGGGTGGAGAGGGAGAGGGGTTGAGAGGGAGAGGGGTGGAGGGGTTGAGAAGGAGAGGTGGAAGGGTGGCGGGTGGAGAGGGAGAGGGGTGGAGAGGGAGAGGGGTGGAGAGGGAGAGGTGGAAGAGTGGTTGATTGTCTTCACTGGTTCAGCACAGTGCTAATTTGATGGAATTGTTGTTGATCAATTACTGGACAATTTATATTGTTGTACAGTTAGTGGATTCATTCATACAGCCATCCCTCCCTCCTTCCTTCCTTCATCCCACCCTCCATCCGTCCATCCCACCCTCCCTCCCTCCCTCCCTCCCTCCATCCATTCATCCATCCATTTTTGTTTTCTACAGTAATCTCTAAGGATGTGGTCTGAGTTGCAACCCTTTCCAGGGCTCAGACTGGCACAATCTTGGCATCAAAGTGCTTCCTAACTGGCATCCTGCTCTGCCCAGCTGCCTCCGTTGCCATAGCGACATGTCACGGTGTGTCCCTGACACTAGACTGTTTTGGGAGGCAATCCTCAGTTAATCAGAGAGCAAGCTGAGCATGAGAGGCTTCTAACTCTCAACATATTTATTTTGCTGACAGACCTCTTCCAATCTGTCGTCTGTGTGTGGACCACTGGCCTCCTACTAGCTACAGACCTGAAGTCAACATCACATCAACATCACCTCAACATCATGTCAACATCACCTCAACATCATGTCAACATCACATCAACATCACCTCAACATCAACATAACCTCAATGTCACATCAACATAACCTCAACATCACATCAACATAACATCAACATCACCTCAACATCACGTCAACATAACTTCAACATTATGTCAACATCCCATCAACATCACATCAACATAACATCAACATTATGTCAACACCACATCAACATAACTTCAACATCATATCAACATCACATCAACATATCAAACATCGCGTCAACATCACATCAACATATCAAACATCGCGTCAACATCACGTCATCATCATGCAAATCAGTGAGTCAGTGTGTCTCACCTCCTAACAGTGAGTCAGTGTGTCTGACCTCCTAACAGTGAGTCAGTGTGTCTCACCACCTAACAGTGAGTCAGTGTGTCTCACCTCCTAACAGTGAGTCAGCGTGTCTCACCTCCTAACAGTGAGTCAGCGTGTCTGACCTCCTAACAGTGAGTCCGCGTGTCTCACCTCCTAACAGTGAGTCAGTGTGTCTCACCTCCTAACAGTGAGTCAGTGTGTCTCACCTCCTAACAGTGAGTCAGTGTGTCTCACCTCCTAACAGTGAGTCAGTGTGTCTCACCTCCTAACAGTGAGTCAGTGTGTCTCACCTCGTAACAGTGAGTCAGTGTGTCTCACCTCCTAACAGTGAGTCAGTGTGTCTCACCTAACAGTGAGTCAGCGTGTCTCACCTCCTAACAGTGAGTCAGTGTGTCTCACCTCCTAACAGTGAGTCAGTGTGTCTCACCTCCTAACAGTGAGTCAGTGTGTCTCACCTCCTAACAGTGAGTCAGTGTGTCTCACATCCTAACAGTGAGTCAGTGTGTCTCACCTCCTAACAGTGAGTCAGTGTGTCTCACCTCCTAACAGTGAGTCAGTGTGTCTCACCTCCTAACAGTGAGTCAGTGTGTCTCACCTCCTAACAGTGAGTCAGTGTGTCTGACCTCCTAACAGTGAGTCAGTGTGTCTCACCTCCTAACAGTGAGTCAGTGTGTCTCACCTCCTAACAGTGAGTCAGCGTGTCTCACCTCCTAACAGTGAGTCAGTGTGTCTCACCTCCTAACAGTGAGTCAGTGTGTCTCACCTCCTAACAGTGAGTCATTGTGTCTCACCTCCTAACAGTGAGTCAGTGTGTCTCACCTCCTAACACTGAGTCAGTGTGTCTCACCTCCTAACACTGAGTCAGCGTGTCTCACCTCCTAACAGTGAGTCAGCATGTCTCACCTCCTAACAGTGAGTCAGTGTGTCTCACCTCCTAACAGTGAGTCAGTGTGTCTCACCTCCTAACAGTGAGTCAGTGTGTCTCACCTCCTAACAGTGAGTCAGCGTGTCTCACCTCCTAACAGTGAGTCAGCATGTCTCACCTCCTAACAGTGAGTCAGCGTGTCTCACCTCCTAACAGTGAGTCAGTGTGTCTCACCTCCTAACACTGAGTCAGTGTGTCTCACCTCCTAACACTGAGTCAGTGTGTCTCACCTCCTAACAGTGAGTCAGTGTGTCTCACCTCCTAACAGTGAGTCAGCATGTCTCACCTCCTAACAGTGAGTCAGCGTGTCTCACCTCCTAACAGTGAGTCAGCGTGTCTCACCTCCTAACACTGAGTCAGTGTGTCTCACCTCCTAACACTGAGTCAGTGTGTCTCACCTCCTAACAGTGAGTCAGTGTGTCTCACCTCCTAACAGTGAGTCAGCGTGTCTCACCTCCTAACAGTGAGTAAGTGTGTCTCACCTCCTAACAGTGAGTCAGTGTGTCTCACCTCCTAACAGTGAGTCAGTGTGTCTCACCTCCTAACAGTGAGTCAGTGTGTCTCACCTCCTAACAGTGAGTCAGTGTGTCTCACCTCCTAACAGTAGGTCAGTGTGTCTCACCTCCTAACAGTGAGTCAGTGTGTCTCACCTCCTATTTTTTTTATTTTTTTTATTTCACCTTTATTTAACCAGGTAGGCTAGTTGAGAACACCTTTATTTAACCAGGTAGGCTAGTTGAGAACACCTTTATTTAACCAGGTAGGCTAGTTGAGAACAAGTTCTCATTTGCAACTGCGACCTGGCCAAGATAAAGCATAGCAGTGTGAGCATACAACAAAGAGTTACACATGGAGTAAACAATTAACAAGTCAATAACACAGTAGAAAACGAAGGGGGGGTCTATATACAATGTGTGCAAAAGGCATGAGGAGGTAGGCAAATAATTACAATTTTGCAGATTAACACTGGAGTGATAAAAGATCAGATGGTCATGTACAGGTAGAGATATTGGTGTGCAGAAGAGCAGAAAAGTAAATTAATAAAAACAGTATGGGGATGAGGTAGGTGAAAAGGGTGGGCTATTTACCAATAGACTATGTACAGCTGCAGCGATCGGTTAGCTGCTCAGATAGCTGATGTTTGAAGTTGGTGAGGGAGATAAAAGTCTCCAACTTCAGCGATTTTTGCAATTCGTTCCAGTCACAGGCAGCAGAGTACTGGAACGAAAGGCGGCCAAATGAGGTGTTGGCTTTAGGGATGATCAGTGAGATACACCTGCTGGAGCGCGTGCTACGGATGGGTGTTGCCATCGTGACCAGTGAGCTGAGATAAGGCGGAGCTTTACCTAGCATAGACTTGTAGATGACCTGGAGCCAGTGGGTCTGGCGACGAATATGTAGCGAGGGCCAGCCGACTAGAGCATACAAGTCGCAGTGGTGGGTAGTATAAGGTGCTTTAGTGACAAAACGGATGGCACTGTGATAGACTGCATCCAGTTTGCTGAGTAGAGTGTTGGAAGCCATTTTGTAGATGACATCGCCGAAGTCGAGGATTGGTAGGATAGTCAGTTTTACTAGGGTAAGCTTGGCGGCTTGAGTGAAGGAGGCTTTGTTGCGGAATAGAAAGCCGACTCTTGATTTGATTTTCGATTGGAGATGTTTGATATGAGTCTGGAAGGAGAGTTTGCAGTCTAGCCAGACACCTAGGTACTTATAGACGTCCACATATTCTAGGTCGGAACCATCCAGGGTGGTGATGCTAGTCGGGCATGCAGGTGCAGGCAGCGACCGGTTGAAAAGCATGCATTTGGTTTTACTAGCGTTTAAGAGCAGTTGGAGGCCACGGAAGGAGTGTTGTATGGCATTGAAGCTTGTTTGGAGGTTAGATAGCACAGTGTCCAAAGATGGGCCGAAAGTATATAGAATGGTGTCGTCTGCGTAGAGGTGGATCAGGGAATCGCCCGCAGCAAGAGCAACATCATTGATATACACAGAGAAAAGAGTCGGCCCGAGAATTGAACCCTGTGGCACCCCCATAGAGACTGCCAGAGGACCGGACAGCATGCCCTCCGATTTGACACACTGAACTCTGTCTGCAAAGTAATTGGTGAACCAGGCAAGGCAGTCATCCGAAAAACCGAGGCTACTGAGTCTGCCGATAAGAATATGGTGATTGACAGAGTCGAAAGCCTTGGCAAGGTCGATGAAGACGGCTGCACAGTACTGTCTTTATCGATGGCGGTTATGATGTCGTTTAGTACCTTGAGTGTGGCTGAGGTGCACCCATGACCGGCTCGGAAACCAGATTGCACAGCGGAGAAGGTACGGTGGGATTCGAGATGGTCAGTGACCTGTTTGTTGACTTGGCTTTCGAAGACCTTAGATAGGCAGGGCAGGATGGATATAGGTCTGTAACAGTTTGGGTCCAGGGTGTCTCCCCCTTTGAAGAGGGGGATGACTGCGGCAGCTTTCCAATCCTTGGGGATCTCAGACGAGATGAAAGAGAGGTTGAACAGGCTGGTAATAGGGGTTGCGACAATGGTGGCAGATAGTTTCAGAAATAGAGGGTCCAGATTGTCAAGCCCAGCTGATTTGTACGGGTCCAGGTTTTGCAGCTCTTTCAGAACATCTGCTATCTGGATTTGGGTAAAGGAGAACCTGGAGAGGCTTGGGCGAGGAGCTGCGGGGGGGGCGGAGCTGTTGGCCGAGGTTGAAGTAGCCAGGCGGAAGGCATGGCCAGCCGTTGAGAAATGCTTATTGAAGTTTTCGATAATCATGGATTTATCAGTGGTGACCGTGTTACCTAGCCTCAGTGCAGTGGGCAGCTGGGAGGAGGTGCTCTTGTTCTCCATGGACTTCACAGTGTCCCAGAACTTTTTGGAGTTGGAGCTACAGGATGCAAACTTCTGCCTGAAGAAGCTGGCCTTAGCTTTCCTGACTGACTGCGTGTATTGGTTCCGGACTTCCCTGAACAGTTGCATATCACGGGGACTATTCGATGCTATTGCAGTCCGCCACAGGATGTTTTTGTGCTGGTCGAGGGCAGTCAGGTCTGGGGTGAACCAAGGGCTGTATCTGTTCTTAGTTCTGCATTTTTTGAACGGAGCATGCTTATCTAAAATGGTGAGGAAGTTACTTTTAAAGAATGACCAGGCATCCTCAACTGACGGGATGAGGTCAATGTCCTTCCAGGATACCCGGGCCAGGTCGATTAGAAAGGCCTGCTCACAGAAGTGTTTTAGGGAGCGTTTGACAGTGATGAGGGGTGGTCGTTTGACTGCGGCTCCGTAGCGGATACAGGCAATGAGGCAGTGATCGCTGAGATCCTGGTTGAAGACAGCGGAGGTGTATTTGGAGGGCCAGTTGGTCAGGATGACGTCTATGAGGGTGCCCTTGTTTACAGAGTTAGGGTTGTACCTGGTGGGTTCCTTGATGATTTGTGTGAGATTGAGGGCATCTAGCTTAGATTGTAGGAGTGGCGGGGTGTTAAGCATATCCCAGTTTAGGTCACCTAACAGAACAAACTCTGAAGCTAGATGGGGGGCGATCAATTCACAAATGGTGTCCAGGGCACAGCTGGGAGCTGAGGGGGGTCGGTAGCAGGCGGCAACCGTGAGAGACTTATTTCTGGAGAGAGTAATTTTCAAAATTAGTAGTTCGAACTGTTTGGGTATGGACCTGGAAAGTATGACATTACTTTGCAGGCCATCTCTGCAGTAAACTGCAACTCCTCCCCCTTTGGCAGTTCTATCTTGACGGAAGATGTTATAGTTGGGTATGGAAATCTCTGAATTTTTGGTGGCCTTCCTGAGCCAGGATTCAGACACAGCAAGGACATCAGGGTTAGCAGAGTGTGCTAAAGCAGTGAGTAAGACAAACTTAGGGAGGAGGCTTCTGATGTTGACATGCATGAAACCAAGGCTTTTTCGAACACAGAAGTCAACAAATGAGGGTGCCTGGGGACATGCAGGGCCTGGGTTTACCTCCACATCACCCGCGGAACAGAGAAGGAGTAGTATGAGGGTGCGGCTAAAGGCTATCAAAACTGGTCGCCTAGAGCGTTGGGGACAGAGAATAAGAGGAGCAGGTTTCTGGGCATGGTAGAATATATTCAGGGCATAATGCGCAGACAGGGGTATGGTGGGGTGCGGGTACAGTGGAGGTAAGCCCAGGCACTGGGTGATGATGAGATTGGTTGTATCTCTGGACATGCTGGTAGTAATGGGTGAGGTCACCGCATGTGTGGGAGGTGGGACAAAGGAGTTATCAGGGGTATGAAGAGTGGAACTAGGGGCTCCATTGTGAACTAAAACAATGATAACTAACCTGAACAACAGTATACAAGGCATATTGACATTTGAGAGAGACATACAGCGAGGCATACAGTAATCACAGGTGTTGAATTGGGAAAGCTAGCTAAAACAGTAGGTGAGACAACAGCTAATCAGCTAGCACAACAACAGCAGGTAAAATGGCGTAGACTAGGCAACGGGGCCAACAGATAAAACAAACAAGCAGAATGGAGTACCGTGATTTATGGACAGTCCAGCGTGCATCAGCTATGTAGCCAAGAGATCAGTGTCCAGGGGGCAGCGGTGGATGGGGAAGGGAAGCTGGACTGGCGAGTGTTATCCAGGTAAAAAAAAACGAACAATGACTAAATAGCTTGTAGCTAGTTAGCTGGTTAGCTTCTGGAGGTTCTTGAGTGTGTTCTAAAAATAAATAAAAAATAATAGCGATTCCGTATCACATTGGGTGAGGCAGGTTTCCGGAAGGTATAAACAAATTAAAAGTCAAAAGAGATAGAAAGTAAGTATGGGTCCGGTGGGCGTTTGGGACGCGGCGATTCAGGCGGTTAGCAGGCCTGTGCTAACAAGCTAACAGTTTGTAGGCCCGGGCTAGACAAGGTAGCAGTTAGCGGACCGGAGCTGGACAAGCTAGCAGTTAGCAGGCCGAATTAGCAAGCAGGGAGATAGCGAGGGCTAGAGAGTTAGCCTTTGGGGGACGTCGCGATGGGGTGAGTCTGTTTATTCCTCTTCATGCGGTGACATCGATAGACCGGTCGTGGGCCCGGGTATTGTAGCTCAGGAGTATGCTACGGTGGTAGCGCAGGCCGGGCTAGCTTCAAGCTAAGTGGGTGGAAACGCTAGCCAGGGGTAATCATCCGGGGTTGCGGTTTAGCTAGATAGCTAGTTGTGAAGATCCAGCGTATTTGGAAGCTTAGGTTTAGCAAAATGTTTTTAAAGGGATAGCTATGTAAAAAACGAAAAATATGTTAAAAAAAACGAAAAATATGTAAAAAACGAAAAATAAACAAAATATAAACAAAATATACAGGGACACGACACGACAGGACGACTTACTGCTACGCCATCTTGGAATCACTCCTAACAGTGAGTCAGTGTGTCTCACCTCCTAACAGTGAGTCAGCGTGTCTCACCTCCTAACAGTGAGTCAGCGTGTCTCACCTCCTAACAGTGAGTCAGCGTGTCTCACCTCCTAACAGTGAGTCAGCATGTCTCACCTCCTAACAGTGAGTCAGCGTGTCTCACCTCCTAACAGTGAGTCAGCGTGTCTCACCTCCTAACAGTGAGTCAGTGTGTCTCACCTCCTAACAGTGAGTCAGTGTGTCTCACCTCCTAACAGTGAGTCAGTGTGTCTCACCTCCTAACAGTGAGTCAGCGTGTCTCACCTCCTAACAGTGAGTCAGCGTGTCTCACCTCCTAACAGTGAGTCAGTGTGTCTCACCTCCTAACAGTGAGTCAGTGTGTCTCACCTCCTAACAGTGAGTCAGTGTGTCTCACCTCCTAACAGTGAGTCAGTGTGTCTCACCTCCTAACAGTGAGTCAGTGTGTCTCACCTCCTAACAGTGAGTCAGTGTGTCTCACCTCCTAACAGTGAGTCAGTGTGTCTCACCTCCTAACAGTGAGTCAGTGTGTCTCACCTCCTAACAGTGAGTCAGTGTGTCTCACCTCCTAACAGTGAGTCAGTGTGTCTCACCTCCTAACAGTGAGTCAGTGTGTCTCACCTCCTAACAGTGAGTCAGTGTGTCTCACCTCCTAACAGTGAGTCAGTGTGTCTCACCTAACAGTGAGTCAGCGTGTCTCACCTCCTAACAGTGAGTCAGTGTGTCTCACCTCCTAACAGTGAGTCAGTGTGTCTCACCTCCTAACAGTGAGTCAGTGTGTCTCACCTCCTAACAGTGAGTCAGTGTATCTCACATCCTAACAGTGAGTCAGTGTGTCTCACCTCCTAACAGTGAGTCAGTGTGTCTCACCTCCTAACAGTGAGTCAGTGTGTCTCACCTCCTAACAGTGAGTCAGTGTGTCTCACCTCCTAACAGTGAGTCAGTGTGTCTCACCTCCTAACAGTGAGTCAGTGTGTCTGACCTCCTAACAGTGAGTCAGTGTGTCTCACCTCCTAACAGTGAGTCAGTGTGTCTCACCTCCTAACAGTGAGTCAGCGTGTCTCACCTCCTAACAGTGAGTAAGTGTGTCTCACCTCCTAACAGTGAGTAAGTGTGTCTCACCTCCTAACAGTGAGTCAGTGTGTCTCACCTCCTAACAGTGAGTCAGTGTGTCTCACCTCCTAACAGTGAGTCAGTGTGTCTCACCTCCTAACAGTGAGTCAGTGTGTCTCACCTCCTAACAGTGAGTCAGTGTGTCTCACCTCCTAACAGTGAGTCAGTGTGTCTCACCTCCTAACAGTGAGTCAGCGTGTCTCACCTCCTAACAGTGAGTCAGCGTGTCTCACCTCCTAACAGTGAGTCAGCGTGTCTCACCTCCTAACAGTGAGTCAGCGTGTCTCACCTCCTAACAGTGAGTCAGTGTGTCTCACCTCCTAACAGTGAGTCAGCATGTCTCACCTCCTAACAGTGAGTCAGCGTGTCTCACCTCCTAACAGTGAGTCAGCGTGTCTCACCTCCTAACAGTGAGTCAGCGTGTCTCACCTCCTAACACTGAGTCAGTGTGTCTCACCTCCTAACAGTGAGTCAGTGTGTCTCACCTCCTAACAGTGAGTCAGTGTGTCTCACCTCCTAACAGTGAGTCAGTGTGTCTCACCTCCTAACAGTGAGTCAGTGTGTCTCACCTCCTAACAGTGAGTCAGTGTGTCTCACCTCCTAACAGTGAGTCAGTGTGTCTCACCTCCTAACAGTGAGTCAGTGTGTCTCACCTCCTAACAGTGAGTCAGTGTGTCTCACCTCCTAACAGTGAGTCAGCGTGTCTCACCTCCTAACAGTGAGTCAGCGTGTCTCACCTCCTAACAGTGAGTCAGTGTGTCTCACCTCCTAACAGTGAGTCAGTGTGTCTCACCTCTAACAGTGAGTCAGTGTGTCTCACCTCCTAACAGTGAGTCAGTGTGTCTCACCTCCTAACAGTGAGTCAGTGTGTCTCACCTCCTAACAGTGAGTCAGTGTGTCTCACCTCCTAACAGTGAGTCAGTGTGTCTCACCTCCTAACAGTGAGTCAGTGTGTCTCACCTCCTAACAGTGAGTCAGTGTGTCTCACCTCCTAACAGTGAGTCAGTGTGTCTCACCTCCTAACAGTGAGTCAGTGTGTCTCACCTCCTAACAGTGAGTCAGTGTGTCTCACCTCCTAACAGTGAGTCAGTGTGTCTCACCTCCTAACAGTGAGTCAGTGTGTCTCACCTCCTAACAGTGAGTCAGTGTGTCTCACCTCCTAACAGTGAGTCAGTGTGTCTCACCTCCTAACAGTGAGTCAGTGTGTCTCACCTCCTAACAGTGAGTCAGTGTGTCTCACCTAACAGTGAGTCAGCGTGTCTCACCTCCTAACAGTGAGTCAGTGTGTCTCACCTCCTAACAGTGAGTCAGTGTGTCTCACCTCCTAACAGTGAGTCAGTGTGTCTCACCTCCTAACAGTGAGTCAGTGTATCTCACATCCTAACAGTGAGTCAGTGTGTCTCACCTCCTAACAGTGAGTCAGTGTGTCTCACCTCCTAACAGTGAGTCAGTGTGTCTCACCTCCTAACAGTGAGTCAGTGTGTCTCACCTCCTAACAGTGAGTCAGTGTGTCTCACCTCCTAACAGTGAGTCAGTGTGTCTCACCTCCTAACAGTGAGTCAGTGTGTCTGACCTCCTAACAGTGAGTCAGTGTGTCTCACCTCCTAACAGTGAGTCAGTGTGTCTCACCTCCTAACAGTGAGTCAGCGTGTCTCACCTCCTAACAGTGAGTAAGTGTGTCTCACCTCCTAACAGTGAGTCAGTGTGTCTCACCTCCTAACAGTGAGTCAGTGTGTCTCACCTCCTAACAGTGAGTCAGTGTGTCTCACCTCCTAACAGTGAGTCAGTGGTGTCTCACCTCCTAACAGTGAGTCAGTGTGTCTCACCTCCTAACAGTGAGTCAGTGTGTCTCACCTCCTAACAGTGAGTCAGTGTGTCTCACCTCCTAACAGTGAGTCAGCGTGTCTCACCTCCTAACAGTGAGTCAGCGTGTCTCACCTCCTAACAGTGAGTCAGCATGTCTCACATCCTAACAGTGAGTCAGCATGTCTCACCTCCTAACAGTGAGTCAGCGTGTCTCACCTCCTAACAGTGAGTCAGCATGTCTCACCTCCTAACAGTGAGTCAGCATGTCTCACCTCCTAACAGTGAGTCAGCGTGTCTCACCTCCTAACAGTGAGTCAGCGTGTCTCACCTCCTAACACTGAGTCAGTGTGTCTCACCTCCTAACAGTGAGTCAGTGTGTCTCACCTCCTAACAGTGAGTCAGTGTGTCTCACCTCCTAACAGTGAGTCAGTGTGTCTCACCTCCTAACAGTGAGTCAGTGTGTCTCACCTCCTAACAGTGAGTCAGCGTGTCTCACCTCCTAACAGTGAGTCAGCATGTCTCACCTCCTAACAGTGAGTCAGCATGTCTCACCTCCTAACAGTGAGTCAGCATGTCTCACCTCCTAACAGTGAGTCAGTATGTCTCACCTCCTAACAGTGAGTCAGCATGTCTCACCTCCTAACAGTGAGTCAGCGTGTCTCACCTCCTAACAGTGAGTCAGCATGTCTCACCTCCTAACAGTGAGTCAGTATGTCTCACCTCCTAACAGTGAGTCAGCATGTCTCACCTCCTAACAGTGAGTCAGCGTGTCTCACCTCCTAACAGTGAGTCAGCGTGTCTCACCTCCTAACAGTGAGTCAGCATGTCTCACCTCCTAACACTGAGTCAGTGTGTCTCACCTCCTAACAGTGAGTCAGTGTGTCTCACCTCCTAACAGTGAGTCAGTGTGTCTCACCTCCTAACAGTGAGTCAGTGTGTCTCACCTCCTAACAGTGAGTCAGTGTGTCTCACCTCCTAACAGTGAGTCAGTGTGTCTGACCTCCTAACAGTGAGTCAGTGTGTCTCACCTCCTAACAGTGAGTCAGTGTGTCTCACCTCCTAACAGTGAGTCAGCGTGTCTCACCTCCTAACAGTGAGTAAGTGTGTCTCACCTCCTAACAGTGAGTCAGTGTGTCTCACCTCCTAACAGTGAGTCAGTGTGTCTCACCTCCTAACAGTGAGTCAGTGTGTCTCACCTCCTAACAGTGAGTCAGTGTGTCTCACCTCCTAACAGTGAGTCAGTGTGTCTCACCTCCTAACAGTGAGTCAGTGTGTCTCACCTCCTAACAGTGAGTCAGTGTGTCTCACCTCCTAACAGTGAGTCAGCGTGTCTCACCTCCTAACAGTGAGTCAGCGTGTCTCACCTCCTAACAGTGAGTCAGCGTGTCTCACCTCCTAACAGTGAGTCAGCGTGTCTCACCTCCTAACAGTGAGTCAGTGTGTCTCACCTCCTAACAGTGAGTCAGCATGTCTCACCTCCTAACAGTGAGTCAGCGTGTCTCACCTCCTAACAGTGAGTCAGCGTGTCTCACCTCCTAACAGTGAGTCAGCGTGTCTCACCTCCTAACAGTGAGTCAGTGTGTCTCACCTCCTAACAGTGAGTCAGTGTGTCTCACCTCCTAACAGTGAGTCAGTGTGTCTCACCTCCTAACAGTGAGTCAGTGTGTCTCACCTCCTAACAGTGAGTCAGTGTGTCTCACCTCCTAACAGTGAGTCAGTGTGTCTCACCTCCTAACAGTGAGTCAGTGTGTCTCACCTCCTAACAGTGAGTCAGTGTGTCTCACCTCCTAACAGTGAGTCAGTGTGTCTCACCTCCTAACAGTGAGTCAGCGTGTCTCACCTCCTAACAGTGAGTCAGCGTGTCTCACCTCCTAACAGTGAGTCAGTGTGTCTCACCTCCTAACAGTGAGTCAGTGTGTCTCACCTCTAACAGTGAGTCAGTGTGTCTCACCTCCTAACAGTGAGTCAGTGTGTCTCACCTCCTAACAGTGAGTCAGTGTGTCTCACCTCCTAACAGTGAGTCAGTGTGTCTCACCTCCTAACAGTGAGTCAGTGTGTCTCACCTCCTAACAGTGAGTCAGTGTGTCTCACCTCCTAACAGTGAGTCAGTGTGTCTCACCTCCTAACAGTGAGTCAGTGTGTCTCACCTCCTAACAGTGAGTCAGTGTGTCTCACCTCCTAACAGTGAGTCAGTGTGTCTCACCTCCTAACAGTGAGTCAGTGTGTCTCACCTCCTAACAGTGAGTCAGTGTGTCTCACCTCCTAACAGTGAGTCAGTGTGTCTCACCTCCTAACAGTGAGTCAGTGTGTCTCACCTCCTAACAGTGAGTCAGTGTGTCTCACCTCCTAACAGTGAGTCAGTGTGTCTCACCTAACAGTGAGTCAGCGTGTCTCACCTCCTAACAGTGAGTCAGTGTGTCTCACCTCCTAACAGTGAGTCAGTGTGTCTCACCTCCTAACAGTGAGTCAGTGTGTCTCACCTCCTAACAGTGAGTCAGTGTGTCTCACCTCCTAACAGTGAGTCAGTGTGTCTCACCTCCTAACAGTGAGTCAGTGTGTCTCACCTCCTAACAGTGAGTCAGTGTGTCTCACCTCCTAACAGTGAGTCAGTGTGTCTCACCTCCTAACAGTGAGTCAGTGTGTCTCACCTCCTAACAGTGAGTCAGTGTGTCTCACCTCCTAACAGTGAGTCAGTGTGTCTCACCTCCTAACAGTGAGTCAGTGTGTCTCACCTCCTAACAGTGAGTCAGCGTGTCTCACCTCCTAACAGTGAGTCAGTGTGTCTCACCTCCTAACAGTGAGTCAGTGTGTCTCACCTCCTAACAGTGAGTCAGTGTGTCTCACCTCCTAACAGTGAGTCAGTGTGTCTCACCTCCTAACAGTGAGTCAGTGTGTCTCACCTCCTAACAGTGAGTCAGTGTGTCTCACCTCCTAACAGTGAGTCAGTGTGTCTCACCTCCTAACAGTGAGTCAGCGTGTCTCACCTCCTAACAGTGAGTCAGCGTGTCTCACCTCCTAACAGTGAGTCAGCATGTCTCACACCCTAACAGTGAGTCAGCATGTCTCACCTCCTAACAGTGAGTCAGCGTGTCTCACCTCCTAACAGTGAGTCAGCATGTCTCACCTCCTAACAGTGAGTCAGCATGTCTCACCTCCTAACAGTGAGTCAGCGTGTCTCACCTCCTAACAGTGAGTCAGCGTGTCTCACCTCCTAACAGTGAGTCAGTGTGTCTCACCTCCTAACAGTGAGTCAGTGTGTCTCACCTCCTAACAGTGAGTCAGTGTGTCTCACCTCCTAACAGTGAGTCAGTGTGTCTCACCTCCTAACAGTGAGTCAGTGTGTCTCACCTCCTAACAGTGAGTCAGCGTGTCTCACCTCCTAACAGTGAGTCAGCATGTCTCACCTCCTAACAGTGAGTCAGCATGTCTCACCTCCTAACAGTGAGTCAGCATGTCTCACCTCCTAACAGTGAGTCAGTATGTCTCACCTCCTAACAGTGAGTCAGCATGTCTCACCTCCTAACAGTGAGTCAGCGTGTCTCACCTCCTAACAGTGAGTCAGCATGTCTCACCTCCTAACAGTGAGTCAGTATGTCTCACCTCCTAACAGTGAGTCAGCATGTCTCACCTCCTAACAGTGAGTCAGCGTGTCTCACCTCCTAACAGTGAGTCAGCGTGTCTCACCTCCTAACAGTGAGTCAGCGTGTCTCACCTCCTAACAGTGAGTCAGTGTGTCTCACCTCCTAACAGTGAGTCAGCATGTCTCACCTCCTAACAGTGAGTCAGTGTGTCTCACCTCCTAACAGTGAGTCAGTGTGTCTCACCTCCTAACAGTGAGTCAGTGTGTCTCACCTCCTAACAGTGAGTCAGTGTGTCTCACCTCCTAACAGTGAGTCAGTGTGTCTCACCTCCTAACAGTGAGTCAGTGTGTCTCACCTCCTAACAGTGAGTCAGCATGTCTCACCTCCTAACAGTGAGTCAGCATGTCTCACCTCCTAACAGTGAGTCAGCATGTCTCACCTCCTAACAGTGAGTCAGCATGTCTCACCTCCTAACAGTGAGTCAGCATGTCTCACCTCCTAACAGTGAGTCAGCGTGTCTCACCTCCTAACAGTGAGTCAGCGTGTCTCACCTCCTAACAGTGAGTCAGCGTGTCTCACCTCCTAACAGTGAGTCAGCGTGTCTCACCTCCTAACAGTGAGTCAGTGTGTCTCACCTCCTAACAGTGAGTCAGTGTGTCTCACCTCCTAACAGTGAGTCAGTGTGTCTCACCTCCTAACAGTGAGTCAGTGTGTCTCACCTCCTAACAGTGAGTCAGTGTGTCTCACCTCCTAACAGTGAGTCAGCATGTCTCACCTCCTAACAGTGAGTCAGTGTGTCTCACCTCCTAACAGTGAGTCAGTGTGTCTCACCTCTAACAGTGAGTCAGTGTGTCTCACCTCCTAACAGTGAGTCAGCATGTCTCACCTCCTAACAGTGAGTCAGCATGTCTCACCTCCTAACAGTGAGTCAGCATGTCTCACCTCCTAACAGTGAGTCAGCGTGTCTCACCTCCTAACAGTGAGTCAGTGTGTCTCACCTCCTAACAGTGAGTCAGTGTGTCTCACCTCCTAACAGTGAGTCAGTGTGTCTCACCTCCTAACAGTGAGTCAGTGTGTCTCACCTCCTAACAGTGAGTCAGTGTGTCTCACCTCCTAACAGTGAGTCAGTGTGTCTCACCTCCTAACAGTGAGTCAGTGTGTCTCACCTCCTAACAGTGAGTCAGTGTGTCTCACCTCCTAACAGTGAGTCAGTGTGTCTCACCTCCTAACAGTGAGTCAGTGTGTCTCACCTCCTAACAGTGAGTCAGTGTGTCTCACCTCCTAACAGTGAGTCAGTGTGTCTCACCTCCTAACAGTGAGTCAGTGTGTCTCACCTCCTAACAGTGAGTCAGTGTGTCTCACCTCCTAACAGTGAGTCAGTGTGTCTCACCTCCTAACAGTGAGTCAGTGTGTCTCACCTCCTAACAGTGAGTCAGTGTGTCTCACCTCCTAACAGTGAGTCAGTGTGTCTCACCTCCTAACAGTGAGTCAGTGTGTCTCACCTCCTAACAGTGAGTCAGTGTGTCTCACCTCCTAACAGTGAGTCAGTGTGTCTCACCTCCTAACAGTGAGTCAGTGTGTCTCACCTCCTAACAGTGAGTCAGTGTGTCTCACCTCCTAACAGTGAGTCAGTGTGTCTCACCTCCTAACAGTGAGTCAGTGTGTCTCACCTCCTAACAGTGAGTCAGTGTGTCTCACCTCCTAACAGTGAGTCAGTGTGTCTCACCTCCTAACAGTGAGTCAGTGTGTCTCACCTCCTAACAGTGAGTCAGTGTGTCTCACCTCCTAACAGTGAGTCAGTGTGTCTCACCTAACAGTGAGTCAGCGTGTCTCACCTCCTAACAGTGAGTCAGTGTGTCTCACCTCCTAACAGTGAGTCAGTGTGTCTCACCTCCTAACAGTGAGTCAGTGTGTCTCACCTCCTAACAGTGAGTCAGTGTGTCTCACCTCCTAACAGTGAGTCAGTGTGTCTCACCTCCTAACAGTGAGTCAGTGTGTCTCACCTCCTAACAGTGAGTCAGCATGTCTCACCTCCTAACAGTGAGTCAGCATGTCTCACCTCCTAACAGTGAGTCAGCATGTCTCACCTCCTAACAGTGAGTCAGTGTGTCTCACCTCCTAACAGTGAGTCAGCGTGTCTCACCTCCTAACAGTGAGTCAGTGTGTCTCACCTCCTAACAGTGAGTCAGTGTGTCTCACCTCCTAACAGTGAGTCAGTGTGTCTCACCTCCTAACAGTGAGTCAGTGTGTCTCACCTCCTAACAGTGAGTCAGTGTGTCTCACCTCCTAACAGTGAGTCAGTGTGTCTCACCTAACAGTGAGTCAGCGTGTCTCACCTCCTAACAGTGAGTCAGTGTGTCTCACCTCCTAACAGTGAGTCAGTGTGTCTCACCTCCTAACAGTGAGTCAGTGTGTCTCACCTCCTAACAGTGAGTCAGTGTGTCTCACCTCCTAACAGTGAGTCAGTGTGTCTCACCTCCTAACAGTGAGTCAGTGTGTCTCACCTCCTAACAGTGAGTCAGTGTGTCTCACCTCCTAACAGTGAGTCAGTGTGTCTCACCTCCTAACAGTGAGTCAGTGTGTCTCACCTCCTAACAGTGAGTCAGTGTGTCTCACCTCCTAACAGTGAGTCAGTGTGTCTCACCTCCTAACAGTGAGTCAGTGTGTCTCACCTCCTAACAGTGAGTCAGCATGTCTCACCTCCTAACAGTGAGTCAGCGTGTCTCACCTCCTAACAGTGAGTCAGTGTGTCTCACCTCCTAACAGTGAGTCAGTGTGTCTCACCTCCTAACAGTGAGTCAGTGTGTCTCACCTCCTAACAGTGAGTCAGTGTGTCTCACCTCCTAACAGTGAGTCAGTGTGTCTCACCTCCTAACAGTGAGTCAGTGTGTCTCACCTCCTAACAGTGAGTCAGTGTGTCTCACCTCCTAACAGTGAGTCAGTGTGTCTCACCTCCTAACAGTGAGTCAGTGTGTCTCACCTCCTAACAGTGAGTCAGTGTGTCTCACCTCCTAACAGTGAGTCAGTGTGTCTCACCTCCTAACAGTGAGTCAGCATGTCTCACCTCCTAACAGTGAGTCAGCATGTCTCACCTCCTAACAGTGAGTCAGCGTGTCTCACCTCCTAACAGTGAGTCAGTGTCTCACCTCCTAACAGTGAGTCAGTGTGTCTCACCTCCTAACAGTGAGTCAGTGTGTCTCACCTCCTAACAGTGAGTCAGTGTGTCTCACCTCCTAACAGTGAGTCAGTGTGTCTCACCTCCTAACAGTGAGTCAGTGTGTCTCACCTCCTAACAGTGAGTCAGTGTGTCTCACCTCCTAACAGTGAGTCAGTGTGTCTCACCTCCTAACAGTGAGTCAGTGTGTCTCACCTCCTAACAGTGAGTCAGTGTGTCTCACCTCCTAACAGTGAGTCAGTGTGTCTCACCTCCTAACAGTGAGTCAGTGTGTCTCACCTCCTAACAGTGAGTCAGCATGTCTCACCTCCTAACAGTGAGTCAGCATGTCTCACCTCCTAACAGTGAGTCAGTGTGTCTCACCTCCTAACAGTGAGTCAGTGTGTCTCACCTCCTAACAGTGAGTCAGTGTGTCTCACCTCCTAACAGTGAGTCAGTGTGTCTCACCTCCTAACAGTGAGTCAGTGTGTCTCACCTCCTAACAGTGAGTCAGTGTGTCTCACCTCCTAACAGTGAGTCAGTGTGTCTCACCTCCTAACAGTGAGTCAGTGTGTCTCACCTCCTAACAGTGAGTCAGTGTGTCTCACCTCCTAACAGTGAGTCAGTGTGTCTCACCTCCTAACAGTGAGTCAGTGTGTCTCACCTCCTAACAGTGAGTCAGTGTGTCTCACCTCCTAACAGTGAGTCAGTATGTCTCACCTCCTAACAGTGAGTCAGCATGTCTCACCTCCTAACAGTGAGTCAGCGTGTCTCACCTCCTAACAGTGAGTCAGCGTGTCTCACCTCCTAACAGTGAGTCAGCGTGTCTCACCTCCTAACAGTGAGTCAGTGTGTCTCACCTCCTAACAGTGAGTCAGCGTGTCTCACCTCCTAACAGTGAGTCAGTGTGTCTCACCTCCTAACAGTGAGTCAGTGTGTCTCACCTCCTAACAGTGAGTCAGTGTGTCTCACCTCCTAACAGTGAGTCAGTGTGTCTCACCTCCTAACAGTGAGTCAGTGTGTCTCACCTCCTAACAGTGAGTCAGTGTGTCTCACCTCCTAACAGTGAGTCAGTGTGTCTCACCTCCTAACAGTGAGTCAGCATGTCTCACCTCCTAACAGTGAGTCAGCATGTCTCACCTCCTAACAGTGAGTCAGCATGTCTCACCTCCTAACAGTGAGTCAGCGTGTCTCACCTCCTAACAGTGAGTCAGCGTGTCTCACCTCCTAACAGTGAGTCAGCGTGTCTCACCTCCTAACAGTGAGTCAGTGTGTCTCACCTCCTAACAGTGAGTCAGCATGTCTCACCTCCTAACAGTGAGTCAGCATGTCTCACCTCCTAACAGTGAGTCAGTGTGTCTCACCTCCTAACAGTGAGTCAGTGTGTCTCACCTCCTAACAGTGAGTCAGTGTGTCTCACCTCCTAACAGTGAGTCAGTGTGTCTCACCTCCTAACAGTGAGTCAGTGTGTCTCACCTCCTAACAGTGAGTCAGTGTGTCTCACCTCCTAACAGTGAGTCAGTGTGTCTCACCTCCTAACAGTGAGTCAGTGTGTCTCACCTCCTAACAGTGAGTCAGCGTGTCTCACCTCCTAACAGTGAGTCAGCATGTCTCACCTCCTAACAGTGAGTCAGCATGTCTCACCTCCTAACAGTGAGTCAGCGTGTCTCACCTCCTAACAGTGAGTCAGCGTGTCTCACCTCCTAACAGTGAGTCAGTGTGTCTCACCTCCTAACAGTGAGTCAGTGTGTCTCACCTCCTAACAGTGAGTCAGCGTGTCTCACCTCCTAACAGTGAGTCAGCGTGTCTCACCTCCTAACAGTGAGTCAGCGTGTCTCACCTCCTAACAGTGAGTCAGTGTGTCTCACCTCCTAACAGTGAGTCAGTGTGTCTCACCTCCTAACAGTGAGTCAGTGTGTCTCACCTCCTAACAGTGAGTCAGTGTGTCTCACCTCCTAACAGTGAGTCAGTGTGTCTCACCTCCTAACAGTGAGTCAGTGTGTCTCACCTCCTAACAGTGAGTCAGTGTGTCTCACCTCCTAACAGTGAGTCAGTGTGTCTCACCTCCTAACAGTGAGTCAGTGTGTCTCACCTCCTAACAGTGAGTCAGTGTGTCTCACCTCCTAACAGTGAGTCAGCATGTCTCACCTCCTAACAGTGAGTCAGTGTGTCTCACCTCCTAACAGTGAGTCAGCGTGTCTCACCTCCTAACAGTGAGTCAGTGTGTCTCACCTCCTAACAGTGAGTCAGTGTGTCTCACCTCCTAACAGTGAGTCAGTGTGTCTCACCTCCTAACAGTGAGTCAGTGTGTCTCACCTCCTAACAGTGAGTCAGTGTGTCTCACCTCCTAACAGTGAGTCAGTGTGTCTCACCTCCTAACAGTGAGTCAGTGTGTCTCACCTCCTAACAGTGAGTCAGTGTGTCTCACCTCCTAACAGTGAGTCAGTGTGTCTCACCTCCTAACAGTGAGTCAGTGTGTCTCACCTCCTAACAGTGAGTCAGTGTGTCTCACCTCCTAACAGTGAGTCAGTGTGTCTCACCTCCTAACAGTGAGTCAGTGTGTCTCACCTCCTAACAGTGAGTCAGTGTGTCTCACCTCCTAACAGTGAGTCAGTGTGTCTCACCTAACAGTGAGTCAGTGTGTCTCACCTCCTAACAGTGAGTCAGTGTGTCTCACCTCCTAACAGTGAGTCAGTGTGTCTCACCTCCTAACAGTGAGTCAGTGTGTCTCACCTCCTAACAGTGAGTCAGTGTGTCTCACCTCCTAACAGTGAGTCAGTGTGTCTCACCTCCTAACAGTGAGTCAGTGTGTCTCACCTCCTAACAGTGAGTCAGTGTGTCTCACCTCCTAACAGTGAGTCAGTGTGTCTCACCTCCTAACAGTGAGTCAGTGTGTCTCACCTCCTAACAGTGAGTCAGTGTGTCTCACCTCCTAACAGTGAGTCAGCATGTCTCACCTCCTAACAGTGAGTCAGTGTGTCTCACCTCCTAACAGTGAGTCAGTGTGTCTCACCTCTAACAGTGAGTCAGTGTGTCTCACCTCCTAACAGTGAGTCAGTGTGTCTCACCTCCTACACAGTGAGTCAGTGTCTGTCCACACTCCCTAACAGTGAGTCAGTGGTCTCCACCTCCTAACATGGCGTGCCGTGTGTCTCACCTCCTAACAGTGAGTTCCAGTGGTCTCACCTCCTAACAGTGAGTCAGTGCATGTCTCACCTCCTAACAGTGAGTCAGTGTTGTCTCACCTCCCCATAACAGTGAGTCAGTGTTGTCTCACTTCCTAACAGTGAGTCAGTCTGTGGTCTCACCTCCCTAACAGTGAGTCAGTGTGTCTCACCTCCTAACAGTGAGTCAGTGTGTCTCACCTCCTAACAGTGAGTCAGTGCTGTCTCTTATACACTCCTAGATGTGTATAAGAGACAGTGAGTCAGTGTGTCTCACCTCCTAACAGTGAGTCAGTGTGTCTCAACTCCCTAACAGTGAGGCAGTGTGTCTCACCTCCTAACAGTGAGTCAGTGTGTCTCACCCTAACAGTGAGTCAGTGTGTCTCACCTCCTAACAGTGAGTCAGTGTGTCTCACCTCCTAACAGTGAGTCAGGTGTCTCACCTCCTAACAGTGAGTCAGTGTGTCTCACCTCCTAACAGTGAGTCAGTGTGTCTCACATCCTAACAGTGAGTCAGTGTGTCTCACCTCCTAACAGTGAGTCAGTGTGTCTCACCTCCTAACAGTGAGTCAGTGTGTCTCACCTCCTAACAGTGAGTCAGTGTGTCTCACCTCCTAACAGTGAGTCAGTGTGTCTGACCTCCTAACAGTGAGTCAGTGTGTCTCACCTCCTAACAGTGAGTCAGTGTGTCTCACCTCCTAACAGTGAGTCAGCGTGTCTCACCTCCTAACAGTGAGTCAGTGTGTCTCACCTCCTAACAGTGAGTCAGTGTGTCTCACCTAACAGTGAGTCAGCGTGTCCACCTCCTAACAGTGAGTCAGCATGTCTCACCTCCTAACAGTGAGTCAGCGTGTCTCACCTCCTAACAGTGAGTCCGGTGTCTCACCTCCTAACAGTGAGTCAGTGTGTCTCACCTCCTAACAGTGAGTCAGTGTGTGTCTCACCTCCTAACAGTGAGTCAGTGTTGTCTTGTCTCACCTCCTAACAGTGAGTCAGTGTGTCTCACCTCCTAACAGTGAGTCAGTGTGTCTCACCTCCTAACAGTGAGTCAGGTGTCTGACCTCCTAACAGTGAGTCAGTGTGTCTCACCTCCTAACAGTGAGTCAGTGTGTCTCACCTCCTAACAGTGAGTCAGTGTGTCTCACCTCCTAACAGTGAGTCGTGTGTCTCACCTCCTAACAGTGAGTCAGCATGTCTCACCTCCTAACAGTGAGTCAGTGTGTCTCACCTCCTAAACAGTGAGGTCAGTGTGTCTCACCTCTAACAGTGAGTCAGTGTGTCTCACCTCCTAACAGGAGTCAGTGTGTCTCACCTCCTAACAGTGAGCAGTGCTGGTCTCACCTCCTAACAGTGAGTCAGTGTGTCTCACCTCCTAACAGTGAGTCAGTGTGTCTCACCTCCTAACAGTGAGTCAGTGTGTCTCACCTCCTAACAGTGAGTCAGTGTGTCTCACCTCCTAACAGTGAGTCAGTGTGTCTCACCTCCTAACAGTGAGTCAGTGTGTCTCACCTCCTAACAGTGAGTCAGGTGTCTCACCTCCTAACAGTGAGTCAGTGTGTCTCACCTCCTAACAGTGAGTCAGTGTGTCTCACCTAACAGTGAGTCAGCGTGTCTCACCTCCTAACAGTGAGTCAGTGTGTCTCACCTCCTAACAGTGAGTCAGTGTGTCTCACCTCCTAACAGTGAGTCAGTGTGTCTCACCTCTTAACAGTGAGTCAGTGTGTCTCACATCCTAACAGTGAGTCAGTGTGTCTCACCTCCTACAGTGAGTCAGTGTGTCTCACCTCCTAACAGTGAGTCAGTGTGTCTCACCTCCTAACAGTGAGTCAGTGTGTCTCACCTCCTAACAGTGAGTCAGTGTTGTCTGACCTCCTAACAGTGAGTCAGTGTGTCTCACCTCCTAACAGTGAGTCAGTGTGTCTCACCTCCTAACAGTGAGTCAGCGTGTCTCACCTCCTAACAGTGAGTCAGTGTGTCTCACCTCCTAACAGTGAGTCAGTGTGTCTCACCTAACAGTGAGTCAGCGTGTCTCACCTCCTAACAGTGAGTCAGCATGTTCACCTCCTAACAGTGAGTCAGCGTGTCTCACCTCCTAACAGTGAGTCAGTGTGTCTCACCTCCTAACAGTGAGTCAGTGTGTCTCACCTCCTAACAGTGAGTCAGTGTGTCTCACCTCCTAACAGTGAGTCAGTGTGTCTCACCTCCTAACAGTGAGTCAGTGTGTTCACCTCCTAACAGTGAGTCAGTGTGTCTCACCTCCTAACAGTGAGTCAGTGTGTCTGACTCCCTAACAGTGAGTCAGTGTGTCTCACCTCCTAACAGTGAGTCAGTGTGTCTCACTTCCTAACAGTGAGTCAGCGTGTCTCACCTCCTAACAGTGAGTCAGTGTGTCTCACCTAACAGTGAGTCAGTGTCTCACCTAACAGTGAGTCAGCGTGTCTCACCTCCTAACAGTGAGTCAGCATGTCTCACCTCCTAACAGGGAGTCAGCGTGTCTCACCTCCTCTAACAGTGAGTCAGGTGTCTCACCTCCTAACAGTGAGTCAGCGTGTCTCACCTCCTAACAGTGAGTCAGTGTGTCTCACCTCCTAACAGTGAGTCAGTGTGTCTCACCTCCTAACAGTGAGTCAGTGTTGTCTCACCTCCTAACAGTGAGTCGTGTGTCTCACTTCTATCAGTGAGTCAGTGTGGTTCACACCCTCCTAACAGTGAGTCAGTGTGTCTGACCTCCTAACAGTGAGTCAGTGTGTCTCCACCTCCTAACAGTGAGTCAGTGTGTCTCACCTCCTAACAGTGAGTCAGTGTGTCTCACCTCCTAACAGTGAGTCAGTGTGTCTCACCTCCTAACAGTGAGTCAGTGTGTCTCACCTCCTAACAGTGAGTCAGTGTGTCTCACCTCCTATCAGTGAGTCAGTGTGTCTCACCTCCTAACAGTGAGTCAGTGTGTCTGACCTCCTAACAGTGAGTCAGTGTGTCTCACCTCCTAACAGTGAGTCAGTGTGTCTCACCTCCTAACAGTGAGTCAGTGTGTCTCACCTCCTAACAGTGAGTCAGCGTGTCTCACCTCCTAACAGTGAGTCAGCGTGTCTGACCTCCTAACAGTGAGTCTGCGTGTCTACACCTCCTAACAGTGAGTCAGCGTGTCTCGACCTCCTAACAGTAAGTCAGCGTGTCTGACCTCCTAACAGTGAGTCAGCGTGTCTGACCTCCTAACAGTGAGTCAGTGTGTCGAACTCCTAACTGAGTTCCAAGGGGGGGGCCTACAGTGAGTCAGCGTGTCTCACCTCCTAACAGTGAGTCAGTGTGTCTCACCTCCTAACAGTGAGTCAGTGTGTCTCACCTAACAGTGAGTCAGCGTGTCTCACCTCCTAACAGTGAGTCAGCATGTCTCACCTCCTAACAGTGAGTCAGCGTGTCTCACCTCCTAACAGTGAGTCAGTGTGTCTCACCTCCTAACAGTGAGTCAGTGTGTCTCACCTCCTAACAGTGAGTCAGTGTGTCTCACCTCCTAACAGTGAGTCAGTGTGTCTCACCTCCTAACAGTGAGTCAGTGTGTCTCACCTCCTAACAGTGAGTCAGTGTGTCTCACCTCCTAACAGTGAGTCAGTGTGTCTGACCTCCTAACAGTGAGTCAGTGTGTCTCACCTCCTAACAGTGAGTCAGTGTGTCTCACTTCCTAACAGTGAGTCAGCGTGTCTCACCTCCTAACAGTGAGTCAGTGTGTCTCACCTAACAGTGAGTCAGTGTCTCACCTAACAGTGAGTCAGCGTGTCTCACCTCCTAACAGTGAGTCAGCATGTCTCACCTCCTAACAGTGAGTCAGCGTGTCTCACCTCCTAACAGTGAGTCAGTGTGTCTCACCTCCTAACAGTGAGTCAGCGTGTCTCACCTCCTAACAGTGAGTCAGTGTGTCTCACCTCCTAACAGTGAGTCAGTGTGTCTCACCTCCTAACAGTGAGTCAGTGTGTCTCACCTCCTAACAGTGAGTCAGTGTGTCTCACTTCTATCAGTGAGTCAGTGTGTCTCACCTCCTAACAGTGAGTCAGTGTGTCTGACCTCCTAACAGTGAGTCAGTGTGTCTCACCTCCTAACAGTGAGTCAGTGTGTCTCACCTCCTAACAGTGAGTCAGTGTGTCTCACCTCCTAACAGTGAGTCAGCGTGTCTCACCTACTAACAGTGAGTCAGCGTGTCTGACCTCCTAACAGTGAGTCTGCGTGTCTCACCTCCTAACAGTGAGTCAGCGTGTCTGACCTCCTAACAGTAAGTCAGCGTGTCTGACCTCCTAACAGTGAGTCAGCGTGTCTGACCTCCTAACAGTGAGTCAGCGTGTCTCACCTCCTAACAGTGAGTCAGCGTGTCTGACCTCCTAACAGTGAGTCAGCATGTCTGACCTCCTAACAGTGAGTCAGCGTGTCTCACCTCCTAACAGTGAGTCAGCGTGTCTCACCTCCTATGAGCATGGTGCAGATGGAGAAGATCTTCTCTGAGTCGGTGTTGGCTGAGACGTTTCCGAAGCCCACGCTGGTCAGACTGCTCAGAGCGAAGTAAAGAGACGTCACGTAGGAGCTCCTCACTGACGGCCCGCCTCCTAGCGCCGCCCCCGAGGCCCCTGAGCCATTCACCTGGCTCCGCCCCGCCTCGCTGACGTTCCATTGGCCGGAGCTGAAGGAGGAAGAGAAATCCTGTCCAATCGGCTCTGACCCTGATGTGTTCCAGTGATTGTAATTGGCTGCCAACCCATTCGTTCTAGAAGTGTGCAGCGAATCAGTGACTCCAAGGAACGAGGTTAAAGGTGACAGGAAGTAAGGGGTGTCGAGACGTTTTGCCAGTTCATGAAGCCAGCCTGGGGAGATTAGAGAACAGTGTTAATATTTATATCACTTAGTAGAAATGTCACAGTCATGCAAATTCTCCTGCAGTTATTTAATGACCTTTAAGTAGATTGCTGCATGAACATGTGAACCAGACACCACGGACCCAAAGGACAGTGATTATTTGTGTGTGTGTGTGTGTGTGTGTGTGAGTGTGAGTATGTGTGTGTGTGTGTGTGTGTGTGTGTGTATGTGTGTGTGTGTGTGTGTGTGTGTGTGTGTGTGTGTGTGTGTGTGTGTGTGTGTGTGTGTGAGTATGCGTGTGTGTGTGTGTGTGTGTGTGTGTGTGAGAGAGTATGTGTGTTTGGATGTGTGTGTGTGTGTGTGTTTGTATGTGTGTGTGTGCGCATCCGTGCCTTGAGTGCAGTGGTCAGTTGATACTGACTTCTTATTCAGTGCTCATTTATCCTGTACATGCAGAGCCAGACAGCACTGTCTCTCTAGTCCCTGGAGTTGTATATGGTGCTGCAGTATGTTCTGAATGCAGACCCTGTCCATGGTGCTGAAGTATGTTCTGTATGCAGACCCTGTCCATGGTGCTGCAGTATGTTCTGTATGCAGACCCTGTCCATGGTGCTGAAGTATGTTCTGTATGCAGACCCTGTCCATGGTGCTGCAGTATGTTCTGTATGCAGACCCTGTCCATGGTGCTGAAGTATGTTCTGTATGACACCTGAATCTCACAGAGCTGTGATTATCAGGTAGAGACAGAGAGAGAGAGAGAGAGAGAGAGAGAGAGAGAGAGAGAGACAGGGGGAGAACATGGTCTGCTGTCTCTCCCAGCCCTTCATCTTCTCTCTCATGTTGTCTACCTTCCAATAAACCCCTGAGACACCCTGTCTGCATCCCAATTCTCTAGCCCTTTGACTAGTGTGCACTGTTCCTTGGTTTCAAATACTATTTGAAATCATTTAAAATACTTTGGCTGTGCTTGATTGAGCTTACCAAGTGCAACGGAACCAATAGAATAGTCACAAAAGTGCAAACTCCATTCATCCGACACTCCAGCCAGGCTAAAGCAAATGCTCAAAGTAATTGAATGATTTCAAATACTATTTGAACCCACGTCTGATATCCTGGTGTCTGTGAGTGTGAGGTGATATTAAGGTACATGTAGCCTCCGGGTGATTGAGGACAGTATTGCAGACACACACACACACACACACACACACACACACACACACACACACAGAATACAGTGGTTGGCTGCTAACTGACAGACAGAGGACCAGCTAACTGAGAGACAGAAGACCAGCTAACTGAGAGACAGAGGACCAGCTAACTGACAGACAGAGAACCAGCTAACTGACAGACAGAGGACCAGCTACCAAACAGACAGAGGACCAGCTAACTGACAGACAGAGAACCAGCTAACTGACAGACAGAGGACCAGCTAACTGACAGACAGAGAACCAGCTAACTGACAGACAGGGAACCAGCTAACTGACAGACAGAGGACCAGCTAACTGAGAGACAGAGGACCAGCTAACTGACCGACAGGGGACCAGCTAACTGAGAGACAGAGGACCAGCTAACTGAGAGACAGAGGACCAGCTAACTGACAGACAGAGGACCAGCTAACTGACAGACAGAGAACCAGCTAACTGACAGACAGAGGACCAGCTAACTGACAGACAGAGGACCAGCTAACTGACAGACAGAGAACCAGCTAACTGACAGACAGGGGACCAGCTAACTGACAGACAGGGGACCAGCTAACTGACAGACAGAAGACCAGCTAACTGACAGACAGAGGACCAGCTAACTGACAGACAGAGGACCAGCTAACTGACAGACAGAGGACCAGCTAACTGACAGACAGAGGACCAGCTAACTGACAGACAGAGGACCAGCTAACTGAGAGACAGAGGACCAGCTAACTGACAGACAGAGGACCAGCTAACGAGAGACAGCTAACTGAGAGACAGAGGACCAGCTAACTGAGAGACAGAGGACCAGCTAACTGAGAGACAGAGGACCAGCTAACTGAGAGACAGGGTGGAGTTACCATCAAGGAGTCACTGTGTCTTTACATGTGTGGAGTTACCATCAAGGAGTCACTGTGTCTTTACATGTGAGGAGTTACCATCAAGGAGTCACTGTGTATTTACATGTAAGGAGTTACCATCAAGGAGTCACTGTGTCTTTACATGTGAGGAGTTACCATCAAGGAGTCACTGTGTATTTACTTGTGAGGGAAGTTGCTAACTATCCAATGTCCCAATAGCTCTTCATTATCATTGAACTAATAACTAAAATACCATTTAATAGGGATTTAGTGTGTGTGTGAGTGTGTGTGTGTGTGTGTGTGTGAGTGTGTGTGTGTTTATTTTGTTGCCAGGTTTACTCACCATTATCCCAGGAGCTCAGGCTGTTGCTCTCGATCTCCTTGCGTCCGATGAAGTACCAGACGCAGGCCATCCAGTGGGCCAGCAGGGCGAAAGTAGACATGAGCAGGGTGAGAACCACGGCGCTGTACTCAGAGTAACGCTCCAGCTTCTGGAGCAGCCTCAGGAGACGCAGTAACCGCACTGTCTTCAGCAGGTGGACCCCAAAGTACTGCACAGGGGAAGAGGAGGGGAGGGAGGGGACATGAAAGCAGAGGTCAATGGTCATTGGTATTGACAGAGTGTGTGTGTGTGATGTGTGTGTGTGATGTGTGTGTGTGTGTGTGTGTGTGTGTGTCCTTGAAAGTTGGAAAGTTTGACAGTTGAGTGATGCCTTTGAGGTGTTGTTGTGAGAAAGGTTCTTGGTTTGGGGATCGATGACACAGCAGGAGGCTGGTATTGATACATCACTGGACACCATTAAAGCCTGGGGAGACTCGGTGTGACTGACGACTCAATACGTCTCACACAAACATGACCTATTCCTCACACACAGACAGACACACCCCAGTCCCTGGCTGGCTGCACCCCCATGTCTCTATGAAGCCCTTTGGCCAAAGAACAAAGTGATCAGTCACCATTCTGCGTGTGTGTTTCTATTTACAGTACCAGTCAAATGTTTGGACACACATACTCATTCAAGTGTTTTTCTTTATTTTTACTATGTTCTACATTGTAGAATAATAGTGAAGACATCAAAACTATGAAATAACACATATGGAATCATGTAGTAAGCAAAAAAGGGTTAAACAAATCAAGATATATTTGAGATTCAAATAGCCACCCTTTGCCTTGATGACAGCTTTGCACACTGTTGGCATTCTCTCAACCAGCTTCATGAGGCAGTCACCTGGAATGCATTTAAATTAAATGAAACAGGTGTGTCTTGTTAAAAGTACATTTGTGGAATGTCTTTCATTCTTAATGAGTTTAAGCAAATCAGTTGTGTTGTGACAAGGTAGGGGGTGTATACAGAAGATAGCCCTATTGGGTAAAAGACCAAGTCCATATTATGGCAAGAACAGCTCAAATAAGCAAAGAGAAATGACAGTCCATCATTACTTTAAGACATGAAGGTCAGTCAATGTGGAAAATGGCAAGAAGTTTTTTCAAGTGATGTTGCAAAAACCATCAAGCTATATGATGAAACTGGCTCTCATGAGGACCGCCACAGGAAAGGAAGATCCAGAGTTACCTCTGCTACAGAGGATAAGTTTCATTAGCACCTCAGATTGCAGCCCAAATAAATGCTTCACAGAGTTCAAGTCAAATCAAATCAAATCAAATCAAATTTATTTATATAGCCCTTCGTACATCAGCTGATATCTCAAAGTGCTGTACAGAAACCCAGCCTAAAACCCCAAACAGCAAGCAATGCAGGTGGAGAAGCACAGTGGCTAGGAAAAACTCCCTAGAAAGGCCAATACCTAGGAAGAAACCTAGAGAGGAACCAGGCTATGTGGGGTGGCCAGTCCTCTTCTGGCTGTGCCGGGTGGAGATTATAACAGAACATGGTCAAGATGTTCAATGTTCATAAATGACCAGCATGGTCGAATAATAATAAGGCAGAACAGTTTAAACTAGAGCAGCAGCACAGTCAGGTGGAAGTTGAAACTGGAGCAGCAGCATGGCCAGGTAGACTGGGGACAGCAAGGAGTCATCATGTCAGGTAGTCCTGGGGCATGGTCCTAGGGCTCAGGTCAGTTGAAACTGGAACAGCAGCATGGCCAGGTGGACTGGGGACAGCAAGGAGTCATCATGTCAGGTAGTCCTGGGGCATGGTCCTAGGGCTCAGGTCCTCCGAGAGAGAGAAAGAAAGAGAGAAGGAGAGAATTAGAGAACGCACACTTAGATTCACACAGGACACCGAATAGGACAGGAGAAGTACTCCAGATATAACAAACTGACCCCAGCCCCCCGACACATAAACTACTGCAGCATAAATACTGGAGGCTGAGACAGGAGGGGTCAGGAGACACTGTGGCCCCATCCGAGGACACCCCCGGACAGGGCCAAACAGGAAGGATATAACCCCACCCACTTTGCCAAAGCACAGCCCCCACACCACTAGAGGGATATCTTCAACCACCAACTTACCATCCTGAGACAAGGCTGAGTATAGCCCACAAAGATCTCCGCCACGGCACAACCCAAGGGGGGGGGGGGCGCCAACCCAGACAGGATGACCACAACAGTGAATCAACCCACTCAGGTGACGCACCCCCTCCAGGGACAGCATGAGAGAGCCCCAGCAAGCCAGTGACTCAGCCCCTGTAATAGGGTTAGAGGCAGAGAATCCCAGTGGAAAGAGGGGAACCGGCCAGGCAGAGACAGCAAGGGCGGTTCGTTGCTCCAGAGCCTTTCCGTTCACCTTCCCACTCCTGGGCCAGACTACACTCAATCATATGACCCACTGAAGAGATGAGTCTTCAGTAAAGACTTAAAGGTTGAGACCGAGTTTGCGTCTCTGACATGGGTAGGCAGACCGTTCCATAAAAATGGAGCTCTATAGGAGAAAGCCCTGCCTCCAGCTGTTTGCTTAGAAATTCTAGGGACAATTAGGAGGCCTGCGTCTTGTGACCGTAGCGTACGTATAGGTATGTACGGCAGGACCAAGTAACATACACATCTCAACATCAACTGTTGAGAGGAGACTGCGTGAATCAGGCCTTCATGGTCAAATTGCTGCAAAGAAACCACTACTAAAGGACACCAATAAGAAGAAGAGACTTGCTTGGGTCACACAACACAAGCAATGGACATTAGACCAGCATAGCTACCACAGCATTCTGCAGCGATACGCCAACCCATCTGGTTTGGGCTTAGTGGGACTATAATTTGTTTTTCAACAGGATAATGACCCAACATACCTTCAGGCAGTGTAAGGGCTATTTGACCAGAAGGAGAGTGATGGAGTGCTGCATCAGATGACCTGGCCTCCACAATCAACCGACCTCAACCCAATTGAGATGGTTTGGGATGAGTTGGACCACAGAGTGAAGGAAAAGCCGCTAACAAGTGCTCAGCAAATGTGGGAACTCCTTCAAGACTGTTGGAAAAGCATTCCTCATGAAGCTGGTTGAGAGAAGGCCGAGAGTGTGCAAAGCTGTCATCAAGGCAAAGGGTGGCTACTTTGAATAATCTCAAAAATATTTTAATTTGTTTAACACTTTTTTGGTTACTACATGATGCCATATGTGTTATTTCATAGTTTTGATGTCTTCACTACTACAATGTAGAAAATAGTTCAACTAAAGAAAAACCCTTGAATGAGTAGGTGTGTCCAAACTTTTGACTGGTACTGTATGTGTGTGTGTGTGTGTGTGTGTGTGTGTGTGTGTGTGTGTGTGTGTGTGTGTGTGTGTAAAGTATGTATGCTTGTGTATGTGTGTGTCTTCTCATATGTCTGTGCATGTCTGCGTTGCGGGAACGTGCCGCACACCCACCACGCTGATATTGAAGGCGTAGAGCAGGTCAAAGGGCAGGGCGGCGATCAGGTCAACAAACAGCCAGGAGGTGGCGTAGTGTACAAAGATAGAGCGGGCTTCATAAACCACCTGACCAGTCGTACTCACATAGGTGGTGCGGAAGTTCAGTGCAATGTCTGTCACAGAAAACACATGGTGAGATAGAATAGGACAAAGGGGACATTTGATTGGACCAGCCAACACATAGAACACCAATAAAAACACAACAGAGGACACACAGACAGAGGTTAAAAAGGATCGCTCCTAGGTGGGATCATTCAACCATCATTCAATCATCATTCAACCCAGCAAGCAACATTTGGCATAATGACGTTGTTCCTGGTCATAAATCGGTTGTAGAGTTGTCAGATTACAACTAAGTTAAGACATTTATTTTCACGTCAACATCAATATGTCTGGGAAAGACGTAGAATTTTGGCTGTTATCTTGTCAGATAAATGAGATAACAACCATTAGAAAACCAGTGGAGGCTGCTGAGGGGAGGACGGCTCATAATAATGGCTGGAACGGAGCCAATGGAATGGAATCAAACAAATCAAAGACGTGGTTTCCATGTGGTTGATTCCATTCCATTGACTCCATTCCAGTCATTATTATGAGCCCCTCCTCAGCCTCCACTGTTGAAAACATCATTTACAGTTTCTTTTCTGGTAATTCCCAAAATTCACAGCTTTCCATAAATCCCGGCTGGAAGACTCCTGGACACAGGAAAGGAATAAGCAGGAAATCTGGAATCCTACAACCAGGACGTCTGGAAGATCTGGAAATTTGGGGAAAGTTTGCTGAATCTTGCAACCCTAAACGGGACATGAAAAAGAACGTAAACAATCAGTATACAACTTAACCATGACGTGACATTGCAACCAGTTGTGCCTGCTGGGTAACAGAGGAAGCTTTTTGGTATTGATCTTAGTTATTATAACCATAATCCCTCACAATAAACAGTCTGGAAACAAGAGGTGGAAATGTAATCAGTCTGTTTAATAAAATACAGAAGTGCTCATTGATCTCCTCAAACGATTGGCTGGATGTTAATTAGATGAGGAAGTGCCTTGGATGTGGGATGGGATGTGGATTAATATTGGCTGTTATGATGATCGAGAAGTGAATGATGCAATTGTTTATTAAATCAATGGGTTTGTGAGCGACTGAGGGGTTGAACCCATGTCTCCAGGGCCACAAGAGTGTGCTAACCTGCCCAGAATGTTGCCCCGGTTGTAATCTGAATGTTAAAGCCTAGGCATTATCTCTGGGAGCTAACGGAAGTCTTCAGCTTAATCATCGCTCTGTTACAGGAGGGGTAACATTTTGGGGTGTGGGAGGGGCAACATTCTGGGGTGTGGGTGGGGTAACATTCTGGGGTGTGGGAGGGGTAACATTCTGGGGTGTGGAGGGGTAACATTCTGGGGTGTGGGAGGGGTAACATTCTGGGGTGTGGGTGGGGTAACATTCTGGGGTGTGGGTGGGGTAACATTCTGGGGTGTGGAGGGGTAACATTCTGGGGTGTGGGTGGGGTAACATTCTGGGGTGTGGGTGGGGTAACATTCTGGGCTGGGGTGTGGAGGGGTAACATTCTGGGGTGTGGGAGGGGTAACATTCTGGGGTGTGGGAGGGGTAACATTCTGGGGTGTGGGAGGGGTAACATTCTGGGGTGTGGGAGGGGTAACATTCTGGGGTGTGGGGGGGTAACATTCTGGGGTGTGGAGGGGTAACATTCTGGGGTGTGGAGGGGTAACATTCTGGGGTGTGGGAGGGGTAACATTCTGGGGTGTGGGAGGGGTAACATTCTGGGGTGTGGGAGGGGTAACATTCTGGGGTGTGGGAGGGGTAACATTCTGGGGTGTGAGTGGGGTAACATTCTGGGGTGTGGGTGGGGTAACATTCTGGGGTGTGGAGGGGTAACATTCTGGGGTGTGGAGGGGTAACATTCTGGGGTGTGGAGGGGTAACATTCTGGGGTGTGGGAGGGGTAACATTCTGGGGTGTGGGAGGGGTAACATTCTGGGGTGTGGGAGGGGTACATTCTGGGGTGTGGGAGGGGTAACATTCTGGGGTGTGGGAGGGGTAACATTCTGGGGTGTGGGAGGGGTAACATTCTGGGGTGTGGGAGGGGTAACATTCTGGGGTGTGGGTGTGGGAGGGGTAACATTCTGGGGTGTGGGTGTGGGAGGGGTAACATTCTGGGGTGGGGGTGGGGAGGGGTAACATTCTGGGGTGGGGTAACATTATGGGGTGGGTGAGGGGTACCATTCTGGGGTGTGGGAGGGGTAACATTCTGGGTGGTGGTGTGGGAGGGGTAACATTCTGGGGTAGGGGGTGGGGAGGGGGTAACATTCTGGGGTGGGGGTGGGGAGGGGTAACATTCTGGGGTGGGGTAACATTATGGGGTGGGGGAGGGGTAACATTCTGGGGTGGGGTAACATTATGGGTGGGGGAGGGGTAACATTCTGGGGTGTGGGAGGGGTAACATTCTGGGGTAGGGGTGGGGAGGGGTACATTCTGGGGTGGGGGTAACATTATGGGGTGGGGGAGGGGGTAACATTCTGGGGTGTGGGAGGGGTAACATTCTGGGGTAGGGGTGGGCTTACCAATGATGAACAGAATCTCCACCAAGATGTCGCTGTAACTGGGGGGGTTGCGAGCCCCAGAGCCGCCCCCCTCGTCCCGCCCCTCCACCACGGTGAAGCAAACGTTATAGGGCACGGTGATGGCCACATAGAAAGTGGCCAGGAGGATCAGCCAATCCCAGCCCGCCTTGAAGGTCCCATAGTGTAGCAGGATGAAGCGAGACTTTGGGGTGGCAGCCACCTTGTACTCAGGGATGGGGTTGGTGGTCGCCCCAAACATACTCTGGAGAGAAAAATGACACATCATAACAACACGAAGGCAAACACCAAGACATTATAATAGAGGTAAATAAAAATGATACACTGAATGAATAAAGTCCATGTGGGATCTTGAGACAGATACAGAAATAACCGGTATAGGATGGAAGGATCTGGAGAAGACGGCCCAGAACAAAAAGAAACCGGTATATGATGGAAGGATCTGGAGAAGACGGCCCAGAACAAAAAGAAACCGGTATAGGATGGAAGGATCTGGAGAAGACTGCCCAGAACAAAAAGAAACCGGTATATGATGGAAGGATCTGGAGAAGACGGCCCAGAACAAAAAGAAACCGGTATATGATGGAAGGATCTGGAGAAGACGGCCAAGAACAGAGAGAACCGGTATAGGATGGAAGGATCTGGAGAAGACGGCCCAGAACAAAAAGAAACCGGTATAGGATGGAAGGATCTGGAGAAGACGGCCCAGAACAAAAAGAAACCGGTATAGGATGGAAGGATCTGGAGAAGACGGCCAAGAACAGAAAGAACCGGTATAGGATGGAAGGATCTGAAGAAGACGGCCCAGAACAGAGTGAGATGGACAGAAGCCCTGATGACCTCTGCTCCCAACGGAGGGATGGGCCTATGTAATTAAGTAAGTCCATGACTGATAAAGGGTTTATCCTTACGAACAAGACTGATCCCAGAGCCATTGATGCCGTCTCAGTCACCCAACGGCCAGATAATGACCATAGGAGTAAGTATACAGCACAAACAGATCTTCAACCACGGCTACTAACAAAAGGGTTATTATGATCATAACCCTCTTCAAAGGGGGTGACACTCTAGACCCAAACTGCTACAGACCTATATCTATCCTACCCTATATATATCTTTCTAAGGTCTTCAAAAGCCAAGTTAACAAACAGATAACAGACCATTTAGAATCCCACCGTACCTTCTCCGCTATGCAATCTGGTTTCAGAGCTGGTCATGGGTGCACCTCAGCCACGCTCAAGGTCCTAAACGACATCATAACCGCCATTGATAAGAGACCTTACTGTGCATCCGTATTCATCGACCTGGCCAAGGCTTTCGACTCTGTCAATCACCACATTCTTATTGGCAGACTCAACAGCCTTGGTTTCTCAAATGATTGCCTCGCCTGTATTACCAACTACTTCTCTGATAGAGTTCAGTGTGTCAAATCAGAGGGCCTGATGTCCGGACCTCTGGCAGTCTCTACGGGGGTGACACAGGGTTCAATTCTCGGGCCGACTCTCTTCTCTGTATACATCAATGATGTCGCTCTTGCTGCTGGTGATTCTCTGATCCACCTCTACTTAGACGACACCATTCTGTATACTTCTGGCCCTTCTTTGGACACTGTGTTAACTAACCTCCAAACGAGCTTCAATGCCATACAACACTCCTTCCGTGGCCTCCAACTGCTCTTAAATGCAAGTAAAACTAAATGCATGCTATTCAATCGATCACTGCCCGCACCTGCCTGCCCGTCCAGCATTAAAGTAAATTGTGCTGATTTACTGGCATATTGAACCATCTGGGGCACCGTAGTTTAAGAACTCTGTGGGTAGTGCTAAAAATAATGACGTCATTGTCTGAATTCCTACATCTTTATGCACCTTCGCCATTGAAATGTTGAGGAAGTGATTACCCATAGGAGTGGTGGTTTGATGTTTATAGGTGCTTATATGGGCTGTATTGGACAATATAAGAGTGTTGATAGGATGAGATATGGGCTGTATTGGACAATATAAGAGTGATGATAGGATGAGATATGGGCTGTATTGGTCAATATAAGAGTGTTGATAGGATGAGATATGGGCTGTATTGGTCAATATAAGAGTGTTGATAGGATGAGATATGGGCTGTATTGGACAATATAAGAGTGTTGATAGGGTGAGATATGGGCTGTATTGGACAATATAAGAGTGATGATAGGATGAGATATGGGCTGTATTGGACAATATACGAGTGTTGATAGGTTGAGATATGGGCTGTATTGGAGAATATAAGAGTGTTGATAGGATGAGATATGGGCTGTATTGGACAATATAAGAGTGTTGATAGGGTGAGATATGGGCTGTATTGGACAATATAAGAGTGATGATAGGGTGAGATATGGGCTGTATTGGACAATATAAGAGTGTTGATAGGGTGAGATATGGGCTGTATTGGACAATATAAGAGTGTTGATAGATTGAGATATGGGCTGTATTGGAAAATATAACAGTAAGGATAGGATGAGATATGGGCTGTATTGGACAATATAAGAGTGATGATAGGATGAGATATGGGCTGTATTGGACAATATACGAGTGTTGATAGGTTGAGATATGGGCTGTATTGGAGAATATAAGAGTGTTGATAGGATGAGATATGGGCTGTATTGGACAATATAAGAGTGTTGATAGGGTGAGATATGGGCTGTATTGGACAATATAAGAGTGATGATAGGGTGAGATATGGGCTGTATTGGACAATATAAGAGTGTTGATAGGGTGAGATATGGGCTGTATTGGACAATATAAGAGTGTTGATAGATTGAGATATGGGCTGTATTGGAAAATATAACAGTAAGGATAGGATGAGATATGGGCTGTATTGGACAATATAAGAGTGTTGATAGGATGAGATATGGGCAGTATTGGAAAATATAACAGTAAGGATAGGATGAGATATGGGCTGTATTGGACAATATAAGAGTGTTGATAGGATGAGATATGGGCAGTATTGGACAATATAAGAGTGTTGATAGGATGAGATATGGGCAGTATTGGAGAACATAAGAGTGATAGGATGAGATATGGGCAGTATTGGAGAACATAAGAGTGATAGGATGAGATATGGGCAGTATTGGAAAACATAAGAGTGATAGGATGAGATATGGGCAGTATTGGAGAACATAAGAGTGATAGGATGAGATATGGGCAGTATTGGAGAACATAAGAGTGATAGGATGAGATATGGGCAGTATTGGAGAACATAAGAGTGATAGGATGAGATATGGGCAGTATTGGAGAACATAAGAGTGATAGGATGAGATATGGGCAGTATTGGAGAACATAAGAGTGATAGGATAAGATATGGGCTGTAGTGGAGAACATAAGAGTGATAGGATGAGATATGGGCAGTATTGGAGAACATAAGAGTGATAGGATGAGATATGGGCAGTATTGGAGAACATAAGAGTGATAGGATGAGATATGGGCAGTATTGGAGAACATAAGAGTGATAGGATGAGATATGGGCAGTATTGGAGAACATAAGAGTGATAGGATGAGATATGGGCAGTATTGGAGAACATAAGAGTGATAGGATGAGATATGGGCAGTATTGGAGAACATAAGAGTGATAGGATGAGATATGGGCAGTATTGGAGAACATAAGAGTGATAGGATGAGATATGGGCAGTATTGGAGAACATAAGAGTGATAGGATGAGATATGGGCTGTAGTGGAGAACATAAGAGTGATAGGATGAGATATGGGCAGTATTGGAGAACATAAGAGTGATAGGATGAGATATGGGCAGTATTGGAGAACATAAGAGTGATAGGATGATGTGAGATGTGAGATGTATTGGACAATATAAGAGTGAGGATAGGATGAGATATGGGCTGTATTGGAGAACATAAGAGTGATAGGATGAGATATGGGCAGTATTGGAGAACATAAGAGTGATAGGATGAGATATGGGCAGTATTGGAGAACATAAGAGTGATAGGATGAGATATGGGCAGTATTGGAGAACATAAGAGTGATAGGATGAGATATGGGCAGTATTGGAGAACATAAGAGTGATAGGATGAGATATGGGCAGTATTGGAGAACATATGAGTGATAGGATGAGATATGGGCAGTATTGGAGAACATAAGAGTGATAGGATGAGATATGGGCTGTATTGGAGAACATAAGAGTGATAGGATGAGATATGGGCAGTATTGGAGAACATAAGAGTGATAGGATGATGTGAGATGTGAGATGTATTGGACAATATAAGAGTGAGGATAGGATGAGATATGGGCAGTATTGGAGAACATAAGAGTGATAGGATGAGATATGGGCAGTATTGGAGAACATAAGAGTGATAGGATGAGATATGGGCAGTATTGGAGAACATAAGAGTGATAGGATGAGATATGGGCAGTATTGGAGAACATAAGAGTGATAGGATGAGATATGGGCAGTATTGGAGAACATAAGAGTGATAGGATGAGATATGGGCAGTATTGGAGAACATATGAGTGATAGGATGAGATATGGGCAGTATTGGAGAACATAAGAGTGATAGGATGAGATATGGGCTGTATTGGAGAACATAAGAGTGATAGGATGAGATATGGGCAGTATTGGAGAACATAAGAGTGATAGGATGAGATATGGGCAGTATTGGAGAACATAAGAGTGATAGGATGAGATATGGGCAGTATTGGAGAACATAAGAGTGATAGGATGAGATATGGCCAGTATTGGAGAACATAAGAGTGATGGGATGAGATATGGGCAGTATTGGAGAACATAAGAGTGATGGGATGAGATATGGGCAGTATTGGAGAACATAGGAGTGAGGATAGGATGAGATATGGGTAGTATTGGAGAACATAAGAGTGATAGGATGAGATATGGGCAGTATTGGAGAACATAAGAGTGATAGGATGAGATATGGGCAGTATTGGAGAACATAAGAGTGATAGGATGAGATATGGGCAGTATTGGAGAACATAAGAGTGATAGGATGAGATATGGGCAGTATTGGAGAACATAAGAGTGATAGGATGAGATATGGGCAGTATTGGAGAAGATAAGAGTGATAGGATGAGATATGGGCAGTATTGGAGAACATAAGAGTGATAGGATGAGATATGGGCTGTATTGGAGAACATAAGAGTGATAGGATGAGATATGGGCTGTATTGGAGAACATAAGAGTGATAGGATGAGATATGGGCAGTATTGGAGAACATAAGAGTGATAGGATGAGATATGGGCAGTATTGGAGAACATAAGAGTGATAGGGTGATAGGATGAGATATGGGTTGTATTGGAGAACATAAGAGTGATAGGATGAGATATGGGCAGTATGGAGAACATAAGAGTGATAGGGTGATAGGATGAGATATGGGCAGTATTGGTGAACATAAGAGTGATAGGATGAGATATGGGCAGTATTGGAGAACATAAGAGTGATAGGATGAGATATGGGCAGTATTGGAGAACATAAGAGTGATAGGATGAGATATGGGCAGTATTGGAGAACATAAGAGTGATAGGGTGATATGGGCTGTATTGGAGAACATAAGAGTGATAGGATGAGATATGGGCAGTATTGGAGAACATAAGAGTGATAGGATGAGATATGGGCAGTATTGGAGAACATAAGAGTGATATGATGAGATATGGGCAGTATTGGAGAACATAAGAGTGATAGGATGAGATATGGGCAGTATTGGAGAACATAAGAGTGATGGGATGAGATATGGGCAGTATTGGAGAACATAAGAGTGATAGGATGAGATATGGGCAGTATTGGAGAACATAAGAGTGATAGGATGAGATATGGGCAGTATTGGAGAACATAAGTGATGGGATGAGATATGGGCAGTATTGGAGAACATAAGAGTGATGGGATGAGATATGGGCAGTATTGGAGAACATAAGAGTGAGGATAGGATGAGATATGGGCAGTATTGGAGAACATAAGAGTGATAGGATGAGATATGGGCAGTATTGGAGAACATAAGAGTGATAGGATGAGATATGGGCAGTATTGGAGAACATAAGAGTGATAGGATGAGATATGGGCAGTATTGGAGAACATAAGAGTGATAGGATGAGATATGGGCAGTATTGGAGAACATAAGAGTGATAGGATGAGATATGGGCAGTATTGGAGAACATAAGAGTGATAGGATGAGATATGGGCAGTATTGGAGAACATAAGAGTGATAGGATGAGATATGGGCTGTATTGGAGAACATAAGAGTGATAGGATGAGATATGGGCTGTATTGGAGAACATAAGAGTGATAGGATGAGATATGGCAGTATTGGAGAACATAAGAGTGATAGGATGAGATATGGGCAGTATTGGAGAACATAAGAGTGATAGGATGAGATATGGGCTGTATTGGAGAGCATAAGAGTGATAGGATGAGATATGGGCTGTATTGGAGAACATAAGAGTGATAGGATGAGATATGGGCAGTATTGGAGAACATAAGAGTGATAGGATGAGATATGGGCAGTATTGGAGAACATAAGAGTGATAGGATGAGATATGGGCTGTATTGGAGAACATAAGAGTGATAGGATGAGATATGGGCAGTATTGGAGAACATAAGAGTGATAGGATGAGATATGGGCTGTATTGGAGAACATAAGAGTGATAGGATGAGATATGGGCAGTATTGGAGAACATAAGAGTGATAGGATGAGATATGGGCAGTATTGGAGAACATAAGAGTGATAGGATGAGATATGGGCTGTATTGGAGAACATAAGAGTGATAGGATGAGATATGGGCTGTATTGGAGAACATAAGAGTGATAGGATGAGATATGCGCTGTATTGGAGAACATAAGAGTGATAGGATGAGATATGGGCAGTATTGGAGAACATAAGAGTGATAGGATGAGATATGGGCAGTATTGGAGAACATAAGAGTGATAGGATGAGATATGGGCTGTATTGGAGAACATAAGAGTGATAGGATGAGATATGGGCAGTATTGGAGAACATAAGAGTGATAGGATGAGATATGGGCTGTATTGGAGAACATAAGAGTGATAGGATGAGATATGGGCTGTATTGGAGAACATAAGAGTGATAGGATGAGATATGGGCAGTATTGGAGAACATAAGAGTGATAGGGTGATAGGATGAGATATGGGCTGTATTGGAGAACATAAGAGTGATAGGATGAGATATGGGCAGTATTGGAGAACATAAGAGTGATAGGGTGATAGGATGAGATATGTGCAGTATTGGAGAACATAAGAGTGATAGGATGAGATATGGGCAGTATTGGAGAACATAAGAGTGATAGGATGAGATATGGGCAGTATTGGAGAACATAAGAGTGATAGAATGAGATATGGGCAGTATTGGAGAACATAAGAGTGATAGGGTGAGATATGGGCTGTATTGGAGAACATAAGAGTGATAGGATGAGATATGGGCAGTATTGGAGAACATAAGAGTGATAGGATGAGATATGGGCAGTATTGGAAAAACATAAGAGTGATAGGATGAGATATGGGCAGTATTGGAGAACATAAGAGTGATAGGATGAGATATGGGCAGTATTGGAGAACATAAGAGTGATAGGATGAGATATGGGCAGTATTGGAGAACATAAGAGTGATAGGATGAGATATGGGCAGTATTGGAGAAACATAAGAGTGATAGGATGAGATATGGGCAGTATTGGAGAACATAAGAGTGATAGGATAAGATATGGGCTGTAGTGGAGAACATAAGAGTGATAGGATGAGATATGGGCAGTATTGGAGAACATAAGAGTGATAGGATGAGATATGGGCAGTATTGGAGAACATAAGAGTGATAGGATGAGATATGGGCAGTATTGGAGAACATAAGAGTGATAGGATGAGATATGGGCAGTATTGGAGAACATAAGAGTGATAGGATGAGATATGGGCAGTATTGGAGAACATAAGAGTGATAGGATGAGATATGGGCAGTATGGAGAACATAAGAGTGATAGGATGAGATATGGGCAGTATTGGAGAACATAAGAGTGATAGGATGAGATATGGGCAGTATTGGAGAACATAAGAGTGATAGGGATGAGATATGGGCTGGAGTGGAGAACATAAGAGTGATAGGATGAGATATGGGCAGTATTGGAGAACTAAGAGTGATAGGATGAGATCATGGGCAGTATTGGAGAAGCTAAGAGTGATAGGATGATTGCTGAATGTGAGGATGTATTGGACAATATAAGAGTGAGGGATAGGATGAGATATGGGCAGTATTGGAGAACATAAGAGTGAATAGGATGTGAGATATGGGCAGGATTGGGAGGAACCATAAGAGTGATAGGATGAGATAGGGCACAGTATGGGAGAACATAAGAGTGATAGGATGAGGATATGGGCAAGTATTGGAGAACATAAGAGTGCTAGGATGAGATATGGGCAGTATTGGAGAACATCAAGAGTGATAGGATGAGATATGGGCATTATTGGAGAACCATATGAGTGATAGGATGAGATATGGGCAGTATTGGAGAACATAAGAGTGATAGGATGAGATATGGGCTGTATTGGAGAACATAAGAGTGATAGGATGAGATATGGGCAGTATTGGAGAACATAAGAGTGATAGGATGATGTGAGATGTGAGATGTATTGGACAATATAAGAGTGAGGATAGGATGAGATATGGGCAGTATTGGAGAACATAAGAGTGATAGGATGAGATATGGGCAGTATTGGAGAACATAAGAGTGATAGGATGAGATATGGGCAGTATTGGAGAACATAAGAGTGATAGGATGAGATATGGGCAGTATTGGAGAACATAAGAGTGATAGGATGAGATATGGGCAGTATTGGAGAACATAAGAGTGATAGGATGAGATATGGGCAGTATTGGAGAACATAAGAGTGATAGGATGAGATATGGGCAGTATTGGAGAACATAAGAGTGATAGGATGAGATATGGGCTGTATTGGAGAACATAAGAGTGATAGGATGAGATATGGGCAGTATTGGAGAACATAAGAGTGATAGGATGAGATATGGGCAGTATTGGAGAACATAAGAGTGATAGGATGAGATATGGGCAGTATTGGAGAACATAAGAGTGATAGGATGAGATATGGCCAGTATTGGAGAACATAAGAGTGATGGGATGAGATATGGGCAGTATTGGAGAACATAAGAGTGATGGGATGAGATATGGGCAGTATTGGAGAACATAGGAGTGAGGATAGGATGAGATATGGGCAGTATTGGAGAACATAAGAGTGATAGGATGAGATATGGGCAGTATTGGAGAACATAAGAGTGATAGGATGAGATATGGGCAGTATTGGAGAACATAAGAGTGATAGGATGAGATATGGGCAGTATTGGAGAACATAAGAGTGATAGGATGAGATATGGGCAGTATTGGAGACATAAGAGTGATAGGATGAGATATGGGCAGTATTGGAGAACATAAAGAGTGATAGGATGAGATATGGGCAGTATTGGAGAACATAAGAGTGATAGGATGAGATATGGGCAGTATGGAGAAGATAAGAGTGATAGGATGAGATATGGGCAAGTATTGGAGAACATAAGAGTGATAGGATGAGATATGGGCTGTATTGGAGAACATAAGAGTGATAGGATGAGATATGGGCTGTATTGGAGAACATAAGATTGATAGGATGAGATATGGGCAGTATTGGAGAACATAAGAGTGATAGGATAGATATGGGCAGTATTGGAGAACATAAGAGTGATAGGGTGATAGGATGAGATATGGGTTGTATTGGAGAACATAAGAGTGATAGGATGAGATTGGGCAGTATTGGAGAACATAAGAGTGATAGGGTGATAGGATGAGATATGGGCAGTATTGGTGAACATAAGAGTGATAGGATGAGATATGGCAGTATTGGAGAACATAAGAGTGATAGGATGAGATATGGGCAGTATTGGAGAACATAAGAGTGATAGGATGAGATATGGGCAGTATTGGAGAACATAAGAGTGATAGGGTGAGATATGGGCTGTATTGGAGAACATAAGAGTGATAGGATGAGATATGGGCAGTATTGGAGAACATAAGAGTGATAGGATAGATATGGGCAGTATTGGAGAACATAAGAGTGATATGATGAGATATGGGCAGTATTGGAGAACATAAGAGTGATAGGATGAGATATGGGCAGTATTGGAGAACATAAGAGTGATGGGATGAGATATGGGCAGTATTGGAGAACATAAGAGTGATAGGATGAGATATGGGCAGTATTGGAGAACATAAGGTGATAGGATGAGATATGGGCAGTATTGGAGAACATAAGTGATGGGATGAGATATGGGCAGTATTGGAGAACATAAGAGAGATGGGATGAGATATGGGCAGTATTGGAGAACATAAGAGTGAGGATAGGATGAGATATGGGCAGTATTGGAGAACATAAGAGTGATAGGATGAGATATGGGCAGTATTGGAGAACATAAGAGTGATAGGATGAGATATGGGCAGTATTGGAGAACATAAGAGTGATAGGATGAGATATGGGCAGTATTGGAGAACATAAGAGTGATAGGATGAGATATGGGCAGTATTGGAGAACATAAGAGTGATAGGATGAGATATGGGCAGTATTGGAGAACATAAGAGTGATAGGATGAGATATGGGCAGTATTGGAGAACATAAGAGTGATAGGATGAGATATGGGCTGTATTGGAGAACATAAGAGTGATAGGATGAGATATGGGCTGTATTGGAGAACATAAGAGTGATAGGATGAGATATGGGCAGTATTGGAGAACATAAGAGTGATAGGATGAGATATGGGCAGTATTGGAGAACATAAGAGTGATAGGATGAGATATGGGCTGTATTGGAGAGCATAAGAGTGATAGGATGAGATATGGGCTGTATTGGAGAACATAAGAGTGATAGGATGAGATATGGGCAGTATTGGAGAACATAAGAGTGATAGATGAGATATGGGCATATTGGAGAACATAAGAGTGATAGGATGAGATATGGGCTGTATTGGAGAACATAAGAGTGATAGGATGAGATATGGGCAGTATTGGAGAACATAAGAGTGATAGGATGAGATATGGGCTGTATTGGAGAACATAAGAGTGATTAGGATGAGATATGGGCAGTAATTGGAGAACATAAGAGTGATAGGATGAGATATGGGCCAGTATTGGAGAACATAAGAGTGATAGGATGAGATATGGGCTGTATTGGAGAACATAAGAGTGATAGGATGAGATATGGGCTGTATTGGAGAACATAAGAGTGATAGGATGAGATATGGCGCTGTATTGGAGAACATAAGATGTGATAGGATGAGATATGGGCAGTATTGGAGAACATAAGAGTGATAGGATGAGATATGGGCAGTATTGGAGAACATAAGAAGTGATAGGATGAGATATGGGCTGTATTGGAGAACATAAGAGTGATAGGATGAGATATGGGCAGTCTTGGAGAACTAAGAGTGATAGGATGAGATATGGGCTGTATTGGAGAACATAAGAGTGATAGGATGAGATATGGGCTGTATTGGAGAACATAAGAGTGATAGGATGAGATATGGGCAGTATTGGACGAACATAAGAGTGATAGGGTGATAGGATGAATATGGGCTGTATTGGGAGAACATAAGGTGATAGGATGAGAATATGGCAGTATGGAGAACATAAGAGTGATAGGGTGATAGGATGAGATATGGGCAGTATTGGAGAACATAAGAGTGATAGGATGAGAATATGGGCAGTATTGGAGAACATAAGAGTGATAGGATGAGATATGGGCAGTATTGGAGAACATAAGAGTGATAGAATGAGATATGGGCAGTATTGGAGAACATAAGAGTGATAGGAGTGAGATATGGGCTGTATTGGAGAACAATAAGAGTGATAGGATGAGATATGGGCAGTATTGGAGAACATAAGAGTGAGGATTAGGATGAGAATATGGGCAGTATTGGAGAACATAAGAGTGATATGATGAGATATGGGCAGTATTGGAGAACATAAGAGTGATAGGATGAGATATGGGCAGTATTGGAGAACATAAGAGTGATGGGATGAGATATGGGCAGTATTGGAGAACATAAGAGTGATAGGATGAGATATGGGCAGTATTGGAGAACATAAGAGTGGTAGGATGAGCTATGGGCAGTATTGGAGAACATAAGTGATGGGATGAGATATGGGCAGTATTGGAGAACATAAGAGTGATGGGATGAGATATGGGCGTATTGGAGAACATAAGAGTGAGGATAGGATGAGATATGGGCAGTATTGGAGAACATAGAGTGATAGGATGAGATATGGGGCAGTATTGGAGAACATAAGAGTGATAGGATGAGATATGGGCAGTATTGGAGAACATAAGAGTGATAGGATGAGATATGGGCAGTATTGGAGAACATAAGAGTGATAGGATGAGATATGGGCAGTATTGGGAGAACATAAGAGTGATAGATGAGATATGGGCAGTATTGGAGAACATAGAGGTGATAGGATGAGATATGGGCAGTATTGGAGAACATAAGAGTGAATTAGGAGGAGATATGGGCTGTATTGGAGAACATAAGAGTGATAGGATGAGATATGGGCTTGCTATTGGAGAACATACGAGTGATAGGATGAGATATGGGCAGTATTGGAGAACATAAGAGTGATAGGATGAGATATGGGCAGTATTGGAGAACATAAGAGTGATAGGATGAGATATGGGCTGTATTGGAGAACATAAGAGTGATAGGATGAGATATGGGCTGTATTGGAGAACATAAGAGTGATAGGATGAGATATGGGCAGTATTGGAGAACATAAGAGTGATAGGATGAGATATGGGCAGTATTGGAGAACATAAGAGTGATAGGATGAGATATGGGCTGTATTGGAGAACATAAGAGTGATAGGATGAGATATGGGCAGTATTGGAGAACATAAGAGTGATAGGATGAGATATGGGCTGTATTGGAGAACATAAGAGTGATAGGATGAGATATGGGCAGTATTGGAGAACATAAGAGTGATAGGATGAGATATGGGCTGTATTGGAGAACATAAGAGTGATAGGATGAGATATGGGCAGTATTGGAGAACATAAGAGTGATAGGATGAGATATGGGCAGTATTGGAGAACATAAGAGTGATAGGATGAGATATGGGCAGTATTGGAGAACATAAGAGTGATAGGATGAGATATGGGCAGTATTGGAGAACATAAGAGTGATAGGATGAGATATGGGCAGTATTGGAGAACATAAGAGTGATAGGATGAGATATGGGCAGTATTGGAGAACATAAGAGTGATAGGATGAGATATGGGCAGTATTGGAGAACATAAGAGTGATAGGATGAGATATGGGCAGTATTGGAGAACATAAGAGTGATAGGATGAGATATGGGCAGTATTGGAGAACATAAGAGTGATAGGATGAGATATGGGCAGTATTGGAGAACATAAGAGTGATAGGATGAGATATGGGCAGTATTGGAGAACATAAGAGTGATAGGATGAGATATGGGCAGTATTGGAGAACATAAGAGTGATAGGATGAGATATGGGCAGTATTGGAGAACATAAGAGTGATAGGATGAGATATGGGCTGTATTGGAGAACATAAGAGTGATAGGATGAGATATGGGCTGTATTGGAGAACATAAGAGTGATAGGATGAGATATGGGCAGTATTGGAGAACATAAGAGTGATAGGATGAGATATGGGCAGTATTGGAGAACATAAGAGTGATAGGTGATAGGATGAGATATGGGTTGTATTGGAGAACATAAGAGTGATAGGATGAGATATGGGCAGTATTGGAGAACATAAGAGTGATAGGGTGATAGGATGAGATATGGGCAGTATTGGAGAACATAAGAGTGATAGGATGAGATATGGGCAGTATTGGAGAACATAAGAGTGATAGGATGAGATATGGGCAGTATTGGAGAACATAAGAGTGATAGGATGAGATATGGGCAGTATTGGAGAACATAAGAGTGATAGGATGAGATATGGGCTGTATTGGAGAACATAAGAGTGATAGGATGAGATATGGGCAGTATTGGAGAACATAAGAGTGATAGGATGAGATATGGGCAGTATTGGAGAACATAAGAGTGATATGATGAGATATGGGCAGTATTGGAGAACATAAGAGTGATAGGATGAGATATGGGCAGTATTGGAGAACATAAGAGTGATGGGATGAGATATGGGCAGTATTGGAGAACATAAGAGTGATAGGATGAGATATGGGCAGTATTGGAGAACATAAGAGTGATAGGATGAGATATGGGCAGTATTGGAGAACATAAGTGATGGGATGAGATATGGGCAGTATTGGAGAACATAAGAGTGATGGGATGAGATATGGGCAGTATTGGAGAACATAAGAGTGAGGATAGGATGAGATATGGGCAGTATTGGAGAACATAAGAGTGATAGGATGAGATATGGGCAGTATTGGAGAACATAAGAGTGATAGGATGAGATATGGGCAGTATTGGAGAACATAAGAGTGATAGGATGAGATATGGGCAGTATTGGAGAACATAAGAGTGATAGGATGAGATATGGGCAGTATTGGAGAACATAAGAGTGATAGGATGAGATATGGGCAGTATTGGAGAACATAAGAGTGATAGGATGAGATATGGGCAGTATTGGAGAACATAAGAGTGATAGGATGAGATATGGGCTGTATTGGAGAACATAAGAGTGATAGGATGAGATATGGGCTGTATTGGAGAACATAAGAGTGATAGGATGAGATATGGGCAGTATTGGAGAACATAAGAGTGATAGGATGAGATATGGGCAGTATTGGAGAACATAAGAGTGATAGGATGAGATATGGGCTGTATTGGAGAACATAAGAGTGATAGGATGAGATATGGGCTGTATTGGAGAACATAAGAGTGATAGGATGAGATATGGGCAGTATTGGAGAACATAAGAGTGATAGGATGAGATATGGGCAGTATTGGAGAACATAAGAGTGATAGGATGAGATATGGGCTGTATTGGAGAACATAAGAGTGATAGGATGAGATATGGGCAGTATTGGAGAACATAAGAGTGATAGGATGAGATATGGGCTGTATTGGAGAACATAAGAGTGATAGGATGAGATATGGGCAGTATTGGAGAACATAAGAGTGATAGGATGAGATATGGGCAGTATTGGAGAACATAAGAGTGATAGGATGAGATATGGGCTGTATTGGAGAACATAAGAGTGATAGGATGAGATATGGGCTGTATTGGAGAACATAAGAGTGATAGGATGAGATATGCGGCTGTATTGGAGAACATAAGAGTGATAGGATGAGATATGGGCAGTATTGGAGAACATAAGCGTGATAGGATGAGATATGGGCAGTATTGGAGAACATAAGAGTGATAGGATGAGATATGGGCTGTATTGGAGAACATAAGAGTGATAGGATGAGATATGGGCAGTATTGGAGAACATAAGAGTGATAGGATGCGATATGGGCTGTATTGGAGAACATAAGAGTGATAGGATGAGATATGGGCTGTATTGGAGAACATAAGAGTGATAGGATGAGATATGGGCAGTATTGGAGAACATAAGAGTGATAGGGTGATAGGATGGAGATTGGGCTGTATTGGAGAACATAAGAGTGATAGGATGAGATATGGGCAGTATTGGAGAACATAAGAGTGATAGGGTGATAGGATGAGATATGGGCAGTATTGGAGAACATAAGAGTGATAGGATGAGATATGGGCAGTATTGGAGAACATAAGAGTGATAGGATGAGATATGGGCAGTATTGGAGAACATAAGAGTGATAGGATGAGATATGGGCAGTATTGGAGAACATAAGAGTGATAGGGTGAGATATGGGCTGTATTGGAGAACATAAGAGTGATAGGATGAGATATGGGCAGTATTGGAGAACATAAGAGTGAGGATAGGATGAGATATGGGCAGTATTGGAGAACATAAGAGTGATAGGATGAGATATGGGCAGTATTGGAGAACATAAGAGTGATAGGATGAGATATGGGCAGTATTGGAGAACATAAGAGTGATGGGATGAGATATGGGCAGTATTGGAGAACATAAGAGTGATAGGATGAGATATGGGCAGTATTGGAGAACATAAGAGTGATAGGATGAGATATGGGCAGTATTGGAGAACATAAGTGATGGGATGAGATATGGGCAGTATTGGAGAACATAAGAGTGATGGGATGAGATATGGGCAGTATTGGAGAACATAAGAGTGAGGATAGGATGAGATATGGGCAGTATTGGAGAACATAAGAGTGATAGGATGAGATATGGGCAGTATTGGAGAACATAAGAGTGATAGGATGAGATATGGGCAGTATTGGAGAACATAAGAGTGATAGGATGAGATATGGGCAGTATTGGAGAACATAAGAGTGATAGGATGAGATATGGGCAGTATTGGAGAACATAAGAGTGATAGGATGAGATATGGGCAGTATTGGAGAACATAAGAGTGATAGGATGAGATATGGGCAGTATTGGAGAACATAAGAGTGATAGGATGAGATATGGGCTGTATTGAGGAACATAAGAGTGATAGGATGAGATATGGGCAGTATTGGAGAACATAAGAGTGATAGGATGAGATATGGGCAGTATTGGAGAACATAAGAGTGATAGGATGAGATATGGGCTGTATTGGAGAGCATAGAGTGATAGGATGAGATATGGGCAGTATTGGAGAACATAAGAGTGATAGGATGAGAATATGGGCTGTATTGGAGACAAGGATCCGATGGATGAGAATGGGGCAGTATTGGAGAACATAAGGTGATAGGATGAGATATGGGCAGTATTGGAGAACATAAGAGTGATGATGGATGATATGGGCTGTATTGGAGAACATAAGAGTGATGGATGAGATATGGGCAGTATTGGAGAACATAAGAGTGATAGGATGAGATATGGGCTGTATTGGAGAACATAAGAGTGATAGGATGAGATATGGGCAGTATTGGAGAACATAAGAGTGATAGGATGAGATATGGGCAGTATTGGAGAACATAAGAGTGATAGGATGAGATATGGGCTGTATTGGAGAACATAAGAGTGATAGGATGAGATATGGGCTGTATTGGAGAACATAAGAGTGATAGGATGAGATATGGGCTGTATTGGAGAACATAAGAGTGATAGGATGAGATATGGGCTGTATTGGAGAACATAAGAGTGATAGGATGAGATATGGGCAGTATTGGAGAACATAAGAGTGATAGGATGAGATATGGGCTGTATTGGAGAACATAAGTGATAGGATGAGATATGGGCTGTATTGGAGAACATAAGAGTGATAGGATGAGATATGGGCAGTATTGGAGAACATAAGAGTGAGGGTGATGATAGGATGAGATATGGGCTATTGGAGAACATAAGAGTGATAGGATGAGATATGGGCAGTATTGGAGAACATAAGAGTGATAGGGTGATAGGATGAGATATGGGCAGTATTGGAGAACATAAGAGTGATAGGATGAGATATGGGCAGTATTGGAGAACATAAGAGTGATAGGATGAGATATGGGCAGTATTGGAGAACATAGGAGTGATAGAATGAGATATGGGCAGTATTGGAGAACATAAGAGTGATAGGGTGAGATATGGGCTGTATTGGAGAACATAAGAGTGATAGGATGAGATATGGGCTGTATTGGAGAACATAAGAGTGATAGGATGAGATATGGGCAGTATTGGAGAACATAAGAGTGATAGGATGAGATATGGGCAGTATTGGAGAACATAAGAGTGATATGATGAGATATGGGCAGTATTGAGAACATAAGAGTGATAGGATGAGATATGGGCAGTATTGGAGACATAAGAGTGATGGGATGAGATATGGGCAGTATTGGAGAACATAAGAGTGATAGGATGAGATATGGGCAGTATTGGAGAACATAGAGTGATAGGATGAGATATGGGCTGTATTGGAGAACATAAGAGTGATAGGATGAGATATGGGCAGTATTGGAGAACATAAGAGTGATAGGATGAGATATGGGCAGTATTGGAGAACATAAGAGTGATGATAGGATGAGATATGGGCAGTATTGAGAACATAAGAGTGATAGGATGAATATGGGCAGTATTGGAGAACATAAGAGTGATAGGATGAGATATGGGCAGTATTGGGAACATACGAGTGATGATAGGATGAGATATGGGCAGTATTGGAGAACATAAGAGTGATAGGATGAGATATGGGCTGTATTGGAGAACATAAGAGTGATAGGATGAGATATGGGCTGTAGTGGAGAACATAAGAGTGATAGGATGAGATATGGGCAGTATTGAGAACATAAGAGTGATAGGATGAGATATGGCAGTATTGGAGAACATAAGAGTGATGGGATGATGTGAGATGTATTGGAGAACATAAGAGTGATGGGATGAGATATGGGCAGTATTGGAGAACATAAGAGTGATAGGATGAGATATGGGCAGTATTGGAGAACATAAGAGTGATAGGATGAGATATGGGCTGTATTGGAGAACATAAGAGTGATAGGATGAGATATGGGCAGTATTGGAGAACATAAGAGTGATAGGATGAGATATGGGCTGTATTGGAGAACATAAGAGTGATGGATGAGATATGGGCAGTATTGGAGAACATAAAGTGATAGGATGAGATATGGGCAGTATTGGAGAACATAAGAGTGATGATAGGATGAGATATGGGCTGTATTGGAGAACATAAGAGTGATGGGATGAGATATGGGCTGTGTGGAGAACATAAGAGTGATGGATGATGTGATGTGTTGGAGAACATAAGAGTGATAGGATGAGATATGGGCTGTAGTGGAGAAATAAGAGTGATGGGATATGTGAGATGTATTGGAGAACATAAGAGGTGATAGGATGAGATATGGGATGTATTGGAGAACATAAGAGTGATAGGATGAGATATGGGCTGTATTGGAGAACATAAGAGTGATAGGATGAGATATGGGCAGTATTGGAGAACATAAGAGTGATGATAGGATGAGATATGGGCTGTATTGGAGAACATAAGAGTGATGGGATGAGATATGGGCTGTATGGAGAACATAAGAGTGATGGGATGATGTTAGATTGTATTGGAACATAAGAGTGATAGGATGAGATATGGGCTGTAGTGGAGAACATAAGAGTGATGGATGATGTGAGATGTATTGGAGAACATAGAGTGATAGGATGAGATATGGGATGTATTGGAGAACATAAGAGTGATAGGATGAGATATGGGCTGTATTGGAGAACATAAGAGTGATAGGATGAGATATGGGCTGTATTGGAGAACATAAAGAGTGATAGGGTGAGATATGGGCATATTGGAGAACATAAGAGTGATAGGATGAGATATGGCTGTATTGGAGAACATAAGAGTGATAGGATGAGATATGGGCAGTATTGGAGAACATAAGAGTGATGATAGGATGAGATATGGCAGTATTGGAGAACATAAGAGTGATAGGATGAGATATGGGCTGTATTGGAGAACCATAAGAGTGATAGGATGAGATATGGGCTGTATTGGAGAACATAAGAGTGATAGGATGATGTGAGATGTATTGGAGAACATAATGATAGGATGAGATATGGGATGTATTGGAGAACATAAGAGTGATAGGATGAGATATGGGCTGTATTGGAGAACATAAGAGTGATAGGATGAGATATGGGCTGTATTGGAGAACATAAGAGTGATAGGATGAGATATGGGCAGTATTGGAGAACATAAGAGTGATAGGATGAGATATGGGCTGTATTGGAGAACATAAGAGTGATAGGATGATGTTGGATGTATTGGACAAACATGTTGCTAACTGGGTGATATGGGGACGTGTCGTGCGACACGCGCTCTAAACAGACCCCCCATAATGCATCGCTCTTTACAGCTCTATATAATTCCAGTAGCTAACTGCAAAGATGTTTTCTGTAACTGTCCCTCCATGTGTTACAGTGTACACGTTGTTGATCGAGCTTGCTCTTGTCCTGTTTCTGCAAGTGGCCAGACAACTGGTAGAGTACGGCCCGACTACGCCGGCGGTTGTGGTCAAAGCCTGGGGGGCGGTTGATCTGGTGCACCTCCAGACCTGTCCTCCTCGTCTGGGGACCGGCAGGCCGAGGGGTGGGGGTGGAGGGAGAGACACGGCCGAGGGGTGTGGAGTGGAGGGAGACAGATCCTTTTGATGTACTGTAATTAGCGTATTCATTGTTCATCAGTAACTGTCCATCCCTCTCCCTCCATCCCCTCTCTCCCTCACCAGTGCTGAGTCTGTCCATGGTCCCCTGGTCTCTGGTCCTTCCTGGTCGCTTGTGATGTCCCTTGTGGGAGACCAGGAACAGCACTCCTCTCCCTTCTTCTCATTCTTGATGGGCACTATGTCCAGCAACACCAGAACTGCTCTCCTGAGATCACAGACAGACACACAGACAACCATAGGTCAGAGAGGAGTAAAACATATAGGCCTCTGTCTCAATGCCTTGATCATCTGTCCTCTCCTCCTCATCTGCATTATCTGAAACACTGAGCAAGTGAAAACTAGACTAATGACTTTGATGAAGGTAATAAAAGAAAAGATGCATTTGAGAAAAAGCCATAGAAACCCCTTGAGGGACCTGTGGAGAAAGTCTTACCAGACCACTGACTAATCTCTGTCAACTAGAACCAAGATGGTTCCCTTCCTTACCCCCCTTCTTGTACAGGATGCACTCAGTCTTAAATTCCTGCCGCTCGTCCAGAGCCT
>NW_022263363.1:0-61381 GCF_002021735.2 Oncorhynchus kisutch
AACCTCTCACCCATTGCAGTAACAGGGGAGGTTAGCATATCATACCATCCAAGACATGCTAAACCTCATCACTATTACAATAACAGGGGAGGTTAGCATATCATACCTCCAATACATGCTAACCTCTCACCATTACAATAACAGGGGAGGTTAGCATTTTTTTTGGTGTATGATATTTGTGCGTCTAACTTTCTGATTCATCTTTATTTACCATTAATTTCTATTGGACACAAAATAATCTGAAACGCAACCAAAACAAAACAGCGATGCATCCAACTAGTTTGTAGAATCATAAGTTTCATGTAATCAAATTGTAGTTGTCATGTGCTGAATACAACAGGTTAATAGACCTCACAGTGAAATGCTGAATACAACAGGTGTAGTAGACCTCACAGTGAAATGCTGAATACAACAGGTGTAGTAGACCTCACAGTGAAATGCTGAATACAACAGGTGTAATAGACCTCACAGTGAAATGCTGAATACAACAGGTGTAGTAGACCTTACAGTGAAATGCTGAATACAACAGGTGTATTAGACCTCACAGTGAATGCTGAATACAACAGGTGTAGTAGACCTCACAGTGAAATGCTGAATACAACAGGTGTAGTAGACCTCACAGTGAAATGCTGAATACAACAGGTGTAATAAGACCTCACAGTGAAATGCTGAATACAACAGGTGTGTATAGACCTCACAGTGAAATGCTGAATACAACAGTGTAGTAGACTCACAGTGAAATGCTGAATACAACAGGTGTAATAGACCTCACAGTGAATGCTGAATACAACAGGTGTAATACCCTACAGTGAAATGCTGAATACAACAGGTGTAATAGACTCACAGTGAAATGCTGAATACAACAGGTGTAGTAGACCCTACAGTGAAATGCTGATACAACAGGTGTAATAGACCTCACAGTGAAATGCTGAATACAACAGGTGTAATAGACCTCACAGTGAAATGCTGAATACAACAGGTGTAGTAGACCTCACAGTGAAATGCTGAATACAACAGGTGTAGTAGACCTCACAGTGAAATGCTGAATACAACAGGTGTAATAGACCTCACAGTGAAATGCTGAATACAACAGGTGTAGTAGACCTTACAGTGAAATGCTGAATACAACAGGTGTAGTAGACCTCACAGTGAAATGCTGAATACAACAGGTGTAGTAGACCTTACAGTGAAATGCTGAATACAACAGGTGTAGTAGACCTCACAGTGAAATGCTGAATACAACAGGTGTAGTAGACCTCACAGTGAAATGCTGAATACAACAGGTGTAGTAGACCTCACAGTGAAATGCTGAATACAACAGGTGTAGTAGACCTCACAGTGAAATGCTGAATACAACAGTGTAGTAGACCTCACAGTGAAATGCTGAATACAACAGGTGTAATAGACCTCACAGTGAAATGCTGAATACAACAGGTGTAGTAGACCTCACAGTGAAATGCTGAATACAACAGGTGTAATAGACCCTACAGTGAAATGCCTGTCTCTTATACACATCTTGAAATGCTGAATACAACAGGTGTAGTAGACCTCACAGTGAAATGCTGAATACAACAGGTGTATAGACCTCACAGTGAAATGCTGAATACAACAGTGTAGTAGACCTCACAGTGAAATGCTGAATACAACAGGTGTAGTAGACCTCACAGTGAAATGCCGAATACAACAGGTGTAATAGACCTCACAGTGAAATGCTGAATACAACAGGTGTAGTAGACCTTACAGTGAAATGCTGAATACAACAGGTGTAGTAGACCTCACAGTGAAATGCTGAATACAACAGGTGTAGTAGACCTCACAGTGAAATGCTGAATACAACAGGTGTAGTAGACCTCACAGTGAAATGCTGAATACAACAGGTGTAGTAGACCTCACAGTGAAATGCTGATACAACAGGTGTAGTAGACCTCACAGTGAAATGCTGAATACAACAGGTGTAGTAGACCTTACAGTGAAATGCTGAATACACAGGTGTAGTAGACCTCACAGTGAAATGCTGAATACAACAGGTGTAGTAGACCTCACAGTGAAATGCTGAATACAACAGGTGTAGTAGACCTCACAGTGAAATGCTGAATACAACAGGTGTAATAGACCTCACAGTGAAATGCTGAATACAACAGGTGTAGTAGAGACCTCACAGTGAAATGCTGAATACAACAGGTGTAGTAGACCTCACAGTGAAATGCTGAATACAACAGGTGTAATAGACCTCACAGTGAAATGCTGAATACAACAGGTGTAATAGACCCTACAGTGAAATGCTGAATACAACAGGTGTAATAGACCTCACAGTGAAATGCTGAATACAACAGGTGTAGTAGACCCTACAGTGAAATGCTGAATACAACAGGTGTAATAGACCTCACAGTGAAATGCTGAATACAACAGGTGTAGTAGACCTCACAGTGAAATGCTGAATACAACAGGTGTAATAGACCTCACAGTGAAATGCTGAATACAACAGGTGTAATAGACCCTACAGTGAAATGCTGAATACAACAGGTGTAATAGACCTCACAGTGAAATGCTGAATACAACAGGTGTAGTAGACCCTACAGTGAAATGCTGAATACAACAGGTGTAATAGACCTCACAGTGAAATGCTGAATACAACAGGTGTAATAGACCTCACAGTGAAATGCTGAATACAACAGGTGTAGTAGACCTCACAGTGAAATGCTGAATACAACAGGTGTAGTAGACCTCACAGTGAAATGCTGAATACAACAGGTGTAGTAGACCTCACAGTGAAATGCTGAATACAACAGGTGTAGTAGACCTTACAGTGAAATGCTGAATACAACAGGTGTAGTAGACCTCACAGTGAAATGCTGAATACAACAGGTGTAGTAGACCTCACAGTGAAATGCTGAATACAACAGGTGTAATAGACCTCACAGTGAAATGCTGAATACAACAGGTGTAATAGACCCTACAGTGAAATGCTGAATACAACAGGTGTAATAGACCTCACAGTGAAATGCTGAATACAACAGGTGTAATAGACCTCACAGTGAAATGCTGATACAACAGGTGTAATAGACCTCACAGTGAAATGCTGAATACAACAGGTGTAGTAGACCTCACAGTGAAATGCTGAATACAACAGGTGTAGTAGACCTCACAGTGAAATGCTGAATACAACAGGTGTAATAGACCTCACAGTGAAATGCTGAATACAACAGGTGTAATAGACCCTACAGTGAAATGCTGAATACAACAGGTGTAATAGACCTCACAGTGAAATGCTGAATACAACAGGTGTAGTAGACCCTACAGTGAAATGCTGAATACAACAGGTGTAATAGACCTCACAGTGAAATGCTGAATACAACAGGTGTAATAGACCTCACAGTGAAATGCTGAATACAACAGGTGTAGTAGACCTCACAGTGAAATGCTGAATACAACAGTGTAGTAGACCTCACAGTGAAATGCTGAATACAACAGGTGTAGTAGACCTCACAGTGAAATGCTGAATACAACAGGTGTAGTAGACCTCAGTGAAATGCTGAATACAACAGGTGTAGTAGACCTCACAGTGAAATGCTGAATACAACAGGTGTAGTAGACCTCACAGTGAAATGCTGAATACAACAGGTGTAATAGACCTCACAGTGAAATGCTGAATACAACAGGTGTAATAGACCCTACAGTGAAATGCTGATACAACAGGTGTAATAGACCTCACAGTGAAATGCTGAATACAACAGGTGTAATAGACCTCACAGTGAAATGCTTACTGACAAGCCCTACAATGTTTTAAAAAAGAAGTGTAAATAAAAAAGAACCAATAATTAAAAAGCAGTAAAATAACAGATGAGGCAAAATACAGAGTCAATGTGGAGGCTATATACAGGGGGTACTGATACAGAGTCAATGTGGAGGCTATATACAGGGTGTTACGGTACAGAGTCAATGTGGAGGCTATATACAGGGGGTACTGATACAGAGTCAATGTGGAGGCTATATACAGGGGGTACCGGTACAGAGTCAATGTGGAGGCTATATACAGGGGGTACTGATACAGAGTCAATGTGGAGGCTATATACAGGGGGGTACTGATACAGAGTCAATGTGGAGGCTATATACAGGGGGTACTGATACAGAGTCAATGTGGAGGCTATATACAGGGGGGTACTGATACAGAGTCAATGTGGAGGCTATATACAGGGGGGTACTGATACAGAGTCAATGTGGAGGCTATATACAGGGGTACTGATACAGAGTCAATGTGGAGGCTATATACAGGGGGTACTGATACAGAGTCAATGTGGAGGCTATATACAGGGGGTACTGATACAGAGTCAATGTGGAGGCTATATACAGGGGGGTACTGATACAGAGTCAATGTGGAGGCTATATACAGGGGGGTACTGATACAGAGTCAATGTGGAGGCTATATACAGGGGGGTACTGATACAGAGTCAATGTGGAGGCTATATACAGGGGGTACTGATACAGAGTCAATGTGGAGGCTATATACAGGGGGTACTGATACAGAGTCAATGTGGAGGCTATATACAGGGGGTACTGATACAGAGTCAATGTGGAGGCTATATACAGGGTGTTACGGTACAGAGTCAATGTGGAGGCTATATACAGGGGGTACCAGTACAGGATCAATGTGGAGGCTATATACAGGGTGTTACGGTACAGAGTCAATGTGGAGGCTATATACAGGGTGTTACGGTACAGAGTCAATGTGGAGGCTATATACAGGGGGTACCAGTACAGGGTCAATGTGGAGGCTATATACAGGGGTACCGGTACAGGGTCAATGTGGAGGCTATATACAGGGGGTACTGATACAGAGTCAATGTGGAGGCTATATACAGGGTATTACGGTACAGAGTCAATGTGGAGGCTATATACAGGGGGTACTGATACAGAGTCAATGTGGAGGCTATATACAGGGGGTACTGATACAGAGTCAATGTGGAGGCTATATACAGGGTATTACGGTACAGGGTCAATGTGGACTATATACAGGGTGTTACGGTACAGAGTCAATGTGGAGGCTATATACAGGGGGTACCGGTACAGGGTCAATGTGGAGGCTATATACAGGGGGTACAGAGTCAATGTGGAGACTATATACAGGGTATTACGGTACAGAGTCAATGTGGAGGCTATATACAGGGTATTACGGTACAGAGTCAATGTGGAGGCTATATACAGGGTATTACGGTACAGAGTCAATGTGGAGGCTATATACAGGGTATTACGGTACAGGTCAATGTGGAGGCTATATACAGGGTATTATGGTACAGAGTCAATGTGGAGGCTATATACAGGGTATTACGGTACAGAGTCAATGTGGAGGCTATATACAGGGGGTACCGGTACAGAGTCAATGTGGAGGCTATATACAGGGGGTACCGGTACAGGGTCAATGTGGAGGCTATATACAGGGTATTACGGTACAGAGTCAATGTGGAGATTATATACAGGGGGTACCGGTACAGAGTCAATGTGGAGGCTATATACAGGGGGTACCGGTACAGGGTCAATGTGGAGGCTATATACAGGGTATTACGGTACAGAGTCAATGTGGAGGCTATATACAGGGGGTACCAGTACAGAGTCAATGTGGAGGCTATATACAGGGTATTACGGTACAGAGTCAATGTGGAGGCTATATACAGGGGGTACCGGTACAGAGTCAATGTGGAGGCTATATACAGGGTATTACGGTACAGAGTCAATGTGGAGGCTATATACAGGGGGTACCAGTACAGAGTCAATGTGGAGGCTATATACAGGGGGTACCGGTACAGGGTCAATGTGGAGGCTATATACAGGGTATTACGGTACAGAGTCAATGTGGAGGCTATATACAGGGTATTACGGTACAGAGTCAATGTGGAGATTATATACAGGGGGTACCGGTACAGAGTCAATGTGGAGGCTATATACAGGGGTACCGGTACAGGTCAATGTGGAGGCTATATACAGGGTATTACGGTACAGAGTCAATGTGGAGGTTATATACAGGGTATTACGGTACAGAGTCAATGTGGAGATTATATACAGGGGGTACCGGTACAGAGTCAATGTGGAGGCTATATACAGGGGGTACCGGTACAGGGTCAATGTGGAGGCTGTATACAGGGTATTACGGTACAGAGTCAATGTGGAGGCTATATACAGGGGGTACCAGTACAGAGTCAATATGGAGGCTATATACAGGGTATACGGTACAGAGTCAATGTGGAGACTATATACAGGGGGTACCAGTACAGAGTCAATGTGGAGGCTATATACAGGGGGTACCAGTACAGAGTCAATGTGGAGACTATATACAGGGGGTACCGGTGCAGGGTCAATGTGGAGGCTATATACAGGGTATTACGGTACAGAGTCAATGTGGAGGCTATATACAGGGGGTACCGTACAGGTCAATGTGGAGACTATATACAGGGTATTACGGTACAGAGTCAATGTGGAGACTATATACAGGGGGTACCAGTACAGAGTCAATGTGGAGGCTATATACAGGGGGTACCAGTACAGAGTCAATGTGGAGACTATATACAGGGGGTACCGGTACAGAGTCAATGTGGAGGCTATATACAGGGGGTACCGGTACAGAGTCAATGTGGAGACTATATACAGGGTATTACGGTACAGAGTCAATGTGGAGGCTATATACAGGGGGTAACAGTACAGAGTCAATGTGGAGGCTATACACAGGGGGTACCAGTACAGAGTCAATGTGGAGGCTATATACAGGGGGTACCGGTACAGAGTCAATGTGGAGGCTATATACAGGGGGTACCGTACAGAGTCAATGTGGAGGCTATATACAGGGGGTACCGGTACAGAGTCAATGTGGAGGCTATATACAGGGGGTACCGGTACAGAGTCAATGTGGAGGCTATATACAGGGGGTACCAGTACAGAGTCAATGTGGAGACTATATAACAGAGTTTTACGGTACAGAGTCAATGTGGAGACTATATACAGGGGGTACCGGTACAGAGTCAATGTGGAGACTATATACAGGGGGTACCGGTACAGAGTCAATGTGGAGACTATATACAGGGGGTACCGGTACAGAGTCAATGTGGAGACTATATACAGGGGGTACCAGTACAGAGTCAATGTGGAGGCTATATACAGGGGGTACCAGTACTGAGTCAATGTGGAGGCTATATACAGGGTGTTACGTACAGAGTCAATGTGGAGGCTATATACAGGGTGTTACGGTACAGAGTCAATGTGGTTTGTTATCCTGGCACCACACGCCAGGTCTCTGACCTCCTCCCTATAGGCTGTCTCGTCATTGTCGTTGGATCAAGCCTACCACTGTTGTGTCACAAGCACACTTAACGATGGTGTTTGAATTCGTACCTGGCAGTGCAGTCATGAGTGAACAGGAGTACATGAGGGGACTGAGCATTGTACCCCTGAGAGGCCCCTGTGTTGAGGATCAGCGTGGCGGATGTGTTGTTACCTACCCTAACAACCTGGGTGGAGGCCCGTCAGGAAGTCCAGGATCCAGTTGCAGAGGGAGGTGTTTAGTCCCAGAGTCCTTAGCTTAGTGACGAGCTTTGAGGGCACCATGGTGTTGAATGCTGAGCTGTAGTTAATGAATAGCATTCTCACATAGGTGTCCTTTTGTCCAGGTGGGAAAGGGCCGTGTGGAGTGCAATAGAGACTGCATCATCTGTGGATCTGTCGGGGTGGTATGCAAATTGGAGTGGGTCTAGGGTGCCTGGAATAATGGTGTTGATTGTGAGCCATGACCAGCCTTTTCAAAGCACTTCATGGCTAGCAGATGTGAGTGCTACGGGTCAGTAGTCATTTAGACAGGTTACCTTAGTGTTCTTGGGCACAGGGACTATGGTGGTCTGCTTAAAATATGTTGTTATTAGACTCCGACAGGGAGAGGTTCAAAATGTCAATGCAAGACACTGTGCCAGTTGGTCAGCACATGCTCAGAGTACACGTCCTGGTAAGCCGTCTGGCCCTGCGGCCTACGTGTTTCAGTGTTATTTGCCTCGAACCGAGCATAGAAGTTATTTATCTCGTCTGGTAGGCTCGTGTCACTGGGCAGCTCTCGGCTGTGCTTCCCTTTGTAGTCTGTAATAGTTTGCAAGCACTGCCACATCTGATGAGCATCGAAGCCGGTGTAGTACGATTCAATCATAGTCCTGTATTGACAAGGTGTTCGATGGTTCGTCTGAGGACATAGCAGGATTTATTATAAGCTTCCGGGTTAGAGTCACGCCCCTTTAAAGCGGCAGCTCTACCCTTTAGCTCAGTATGGATGTTGCTTGTTCTCCATGGCTTCTGGTTGGGGTATATACGTATGGTCACTGTGGGGAAGGCGTCATCGATGCACTTATTGATGAAGCCAGTGACTGATGTGATGTACTCCTCACTGCCATCGGAAGAATCCCGGGACATATTCCAGTCTGCTAGCAAAACAGTCCTGTAGTTTAGCATCTGCTTCATCTGACTGCTTTCATATTGACAGAATCAGGATGGAATTATGGTCAGATTTGCCAAATGGAGTGTGAGGGAGAGCTTTGTATGCATCTCTGTGTGGTAGAGTAAAGGTGGTCCAGAGTTTTCTTTCCCTCTTTCCCTTGCACATTTAACATGCTGATAGAAATGAGGTAAACGGATTCAAGTTTCCCTTTCATTAAAAGTCCGCGGCCACTAGGTCCCCCTCTGGATAAGTGTTTTCCTGCTTATGACCGTATTTAGCTCATTGGTCTTGGTGGCAGCATCGGTTTGTGGTGATAAATAGACGGCTACAGATAAATATAGATAAACTCACTTGGTAAATAATGTGGTCTACAGCTTATCATCAGGAACTCTACCTCAGGCGAGCAAACCTCAAGACCTCCTTAGATTTCGTGCACCAGCAGTTGTTTACAAATATACATAGACCTCCGCCCCGTTCTTACCAGAGGCCGGTGTCTAACCTGCCGATAGAGTAACCTGCCAGCTGTATGTTTATTAATTTCGTCGTTTAGCCATGACTCGGTGAAACATAAGATATTCCAGTTTTTAATGTCCTGTTGCTAGGATAAACGTGATCGTAGTTCGTCTATTTTATTTTCCCTTGATTGTACGTTGGCTAATACGACCGATGGTAAAGGGAGATTAACCGCTCGCCGTTGGATCCTTACAAGGCACCCAGACCTTCGTCCCCGATATCTCCGTCTCTTTCTCCTGCGAATGATGGGGATGGGGGCCATGTCGGGCGTCTGAAGTAAATCCTACCCGTCCAACTCGTTAAAGAAAAAGGTTTCCTCCAGTACGGGTTGAGTAATCACTGTCCTGATATCTAGAAGCTCTTTTCAGTCATAAGACACGGTGGCAGAAACATTATGTTCAAGCTAAGTTACAAATAACGCTAAAAACACGCACAATGGCACAGTTGGTTAGGAGATCGTAAAACGGCAGCCATCTCCTCCGGTGCTAAACTTTTGAGTATTACAAATAGAAGTGAATTTGAATTTGGTCCTCTAAATTGGGGGGGGGGGGGAGGAACTATGTACAAAAAGTGGTGTAATTTCTAAACGATTCCCGATATGCACCGAATATGGATGAAAATACCCTCAAATTAGAGCTTGATATCTACACTTTAACCTCGTAGTAAATGTATAATTTAAAATCCAAAGTGCTGGAGTACAGAGCCAAAATAACAATAATAAATCACTGTCCCAATACTTTTGGAGAGCTCTGTATTATTGAATGAGTGTGTGTCTGTTCTATTTTTGACATGGTCAGTATTGTGATAACCAAACATGGAGGCAGCCAGAGGATCATTGAGGTGATGTCTTTTTCAGGGAATCAGATCTGTGTGTGTGTGTGTGAGGGGGGACTCCCAGGGAGAGGCTCCCAGGGAGAGGCAGGGGCCTGAGGGCAGATAGAGTGTAGGGTGGCTGGGTGAATCGGAGCCAGTCTCACACATTCCTGCTCCATGCCTGTATATGGCCATACACCAGGACCAGTCTGTCTCTATGATGTTTTCCTAATTCAATACAGCCAATCAAACGTTTAGAGGAAATTCAAGTTGGCTTTGATGTCCATTCTGACAAAAATATTTTCTCTGTTTTCATCCGTCTGTCTGACCTGCCGTAGTATCGTAGTATCTCTAGCGACTCTAGTTGTTTCATAGTAGAATACCAGTTTCTAATAGAAACATTAAACTGACTGTTATTGTGCTTTATGGTCCTCTAGCCACGGTCCCCTAGCCACGGTCCCCTAGCCGAGGTCCTCTAGCCGAGGTCCTCCAGCAAAGGTGCCCTAGCCACGGTGCCCTAGCCACGGTCCCCTAGCCACGGTCCCCTAGCCACGGTCCCCTAGCCACGGTCCCCTAGCCACGGTCCTCTAGCCGAGATCCTCTAGCCGAGGTCCTCTAGCCGAGGTCCTCTAGCCGAGGTCCTCTTGCCATGGTTCTCATTAATAACATGGTTGTATAGAGGGGTACTGAGGGGCATCATTAATAGCATGGTTGTATAGAGGATATAACATGGTTGTATAGAGGGGTACTGAGGGGAATCATTAATAGCATGGTTGTATAGAGGGGTACTGAGGGGAATCATTAATAACATGGTTGTATAGAGGGGTACTGAGGGGCATCATTAATAACATGGTTGTATAGAGGATAGAGGGGTACTGAGGGGCATCATTAATAACATGGTTGTATAGAGGGGTACTGAGGGGCATCATTAATAACATGATTGGATAGAGGGGTACTGAGGGGAATCATTAATAACATGGTTGGATAGAGGGGTACTGAGGGGAATCATTAATAACATGGTTGTATAGAGGGGTACTGAGGGGAATCATTAATAACATGGTTGTATAGAGGGGTACTGAGGGGAATTATTAATAACATGGTTGTATAGAGGGGTACTATTAATAACATGGTTGTATAGAGGGGTACTGAGGGGCATCATTAATAACATGGTTGTATAGAGGGGTACTGATGGGCATCATTAATAACATGGTTGTATACAGGGGTACTGAGGGGAATCATTAATAACATGGTTGTATAGAGGGGTACTGAGGGGCATCATTAATAACATGGTTGTATAGAGGGGTACTGAGGGGAATCATTAATAACATGGTTGTATAGAGGGGGTACTGAGGGGCATCACTAATAACATGGTTGTATAGAGGGGTACTGAGGGGAATCATTAATAACATGGTTGTGTAGAGGATAGAGGGGTACTGAGGGGATCATTAATAACATGGTTGTATAGAGGGGTACTGAGGGGCATCATTAATAACATGGTTGTATAGAGGGGTACTGAGGGGAATCATTAATAACATGGTTGTATAGAGGGGTACTGAGGGGCATCATTAATAACATGGTTGTATAGAGGGGTACTGAGGGGATCATTAATAACATGGTTGGATAGAGGGGTACTGAGGGGCATCATTAATAACATGGTTGGATAGAGGGGTACTGAGGGGCATCATTAATAACATGGTTGGATAGAGGGGTACTGAGGGGCATCATTAATAACATGGTTGGATAGAGGGGTACTGAGGGGCATCATTAATAACATGGTTGTATAGAGGGGTACTGAGGGGCATCATTAATAACATGGTTGTATAGAGGGGTACTGAGGGGAATCATTAATAACATGGTTGGATAGAGGGTACTGAGGGGAATCATTAATAACATGGTTGGATAGAGGGGTACTGAGGGGAATCATTAATAACATGGTTGTATAGAGGGGTACTGAGGGGAATCATTAATAACATGGTTGGATAGAGGGGTACTGAGGGGCATCATTAATAACATGGTTGGATAGAGGGGTACTGAGGGGCATCATTAATAACATTGTTGTATAGAGGGGTACTGAGGGGAATCATTAATAACATGGTTGTATAGAGGGGTACTGAGGGGAATCATTAATAACATGGTTGTATAGAGGATAGAGGGGTACTGAGGGGCATCATTAATAACATGGTTGGATAGAGGGGTACTGAGGGCACTTACCCTACATGTGACCACCTCCATTATGACTCTGTTCCCTAGATTACAGTCTGACCACCTCCATTATGGCTCTGTTCCCTAGACTACAGTCTGACCACCTCCATTATGGCTCTGTTCCCTAGACTACAGTCTGACCAACTCCATTATGACTCTGTTCCCTAGATTACAGTCTGACCACCTCCATTATGGCTCTGTTCCCTAGACTACAGTCTGACCACCTCCATTATGGCTCTGTTCCCTAGACTACTGACTGACCACCTCCATTATGCTCTGTCCCCTAGACTACAGTGTGACCACCTCCATTATGACTCTTCCCCTAGACTACAGTCTGACCACCTCCATTATGACTCTGTCCCCAGACGACAGTCTGACCACCTCCATTATGACTCTGTCCCCTAGACTACAGTCTGACCACCTCCATTATGGCTCTGTCCCCTAGACTAGTCTGACCACTTCCATTATGGCTCTGTCCCCTAGACTACAGTCTGACCACCTCCATTATGACTCTGTCCCCTAGACTACAGTCTGACCACCTCCATTATGACTCTGTTCCCTAGACTACAGTCTGACCACCTCCATTATGACTCTGTCCCCTAGACTACAGTCTGACCACTTCCATTATGGCTCTGTTCCCTAGACTACAGTCTGACCTCCATTATGGCTCTGTCCCCTAGACTACAGTCTGACCACCTCCATTATGACTCTGTTCCCTAGACTACAGTCTGACCACCTCCATTATGGCTCTGTTCCCTAGACTACCACCTCCATTATGGCTCTGTTCCCTAGACTACAGTCTGACCACCATTATGGCTCTGTTCCCTAGACTACAGTCTGACCACTCCATTATGGCTCTGTCCCTAGACTACAGTCTGACCTCCATTATGGCTCTGTCCCCTAGACTACAGTCTGACCACCTCCATTATGACTCTGTTCCCTAGACTACAGTCTGACCACCTCCATTATGGCTCTGTTCCCTAGACTACAGTCTGACCACCTCCATTATGGCTCTGTTCCCTAGACTACAGTCTGACCACTTCCATTATGGCTCTGTTCCCTAGACTACAGTCTGACCTCCATTATGGCTCTGTCCCCTAGACTACAGTCTGACCTCCATTATGGCTCTGTCCCCTAGACTACAGTCTGACCACCTCCATTATGACTCTGTCCCCTAGACTACAGTCTGACCACCTCCATTATGGCTCTGTTCCCTAGACTACAGTCTGACCACTCCATTATGGATCTGTTCCCTAGACTACAGTCTGACCTCCATTATGGCTCTGTCCCCTAGACTACAGTCTGACCATCTCCATTATGACTCTGTCCCCTAGACTACAGTCTGACCACCTCCATTATGACTCTGTTCCCTAGACTACAGTCTGACCACCTCCATTATGACTCTGTTCCCTAGACTACAGTCTGACCATCTCCATTATGACTCTGTTCCCTAGACTACAGTCTGACCACCTCCATTATGACTCTGTTCCCTAGACTACAGTCTGACCACCTCCATTATGACTCTGTTCCCTAGACTACAGTCTGACCATCTCCATTATGACTCTGTTCCCTAGACTACAGTCTGACCATCTCCATTATGACTCTGTTCCCTAGACTACAGTCTGACCATCTCCATTATGACTCTGTTCCCTAGACTACAGTCTGACCATCTCCATTATGACTCTGTCCGCTAGACTACAGTCTGACCATCTCCATTATGACTCTGTCCGCTAGACTACAGTCTGACCATCTCCATTATGACTCTGTTCCCTAGACTACAGTCTGACCATCTCCATTATGACTCTGTTCCCTAGACTACAGTCTGACCACCTCCATTATGACTCTGTTCCCTAGACTACAGTCTGACCACCTCCATTATGGCTCTGTTCCCTAGACTACAGTCTGACCACCTCCATTATGGCTCTGTTCCCTAGACTACAGTCTGACCACCTCCATTATGGCTCTGTCCCCTAGACTACAGTCTGACCACCTCCATTATGGCTCTGTTCCCTAGACTACAGTCTGACCACCTCCATTATGGCTCTGTTCCCTAGACTACAGTCTGACCACCTCCATTATGACTCTGTCCCCTAGACTACAGTCTGACCACCTCCATTATGACTCTGTTCCCTAGACTACAGTCTGACCACCTCCATTATGGCTCTGTTCCCTAGACTACAGTCTGACCACCTCCATTATGGCTCTGTTCCCTAGACTACAGTCTGACCACCTCCATTATGACTCTGTCCCCTAGACTACAGTCTGACCACCTCCATTATGACTCTTTCCCTAGACTACAGTCTGACCACTTCCATTATGGCTCTGTTCCCTAGACTACAGTCTGACCTCCATTATGGCTCTGTTCCCTAGACTACAGTCTGACCACCTCCATTATGGCTCTGTCCCCTAGACTACAGTCTGACCACCTCCATTATGACTCTGTCCCCCAGACTACAGTCTGACCATCTCCATTATGACTCTGTCCCCTAGACTACAGTCTGACCACTTCCATTATGGCTCTGTTCCCTAGACTACAGTCTGACCTCCATTATGGCTCTGTCCCCTAGACTACAGTCTGACCACCTCCATTATGACTCTGTTCCCTAGACTACAGCCTGACCACCTCCATTATGGCTCTGTTCCCTAGACTACAGTCTGACCACCTCCATTATGGCTCTGTTCCCTAGACTATAGTCTGACCACTTCCATTATGGCTCTGTTCCCTAACTACAGTCTGACCTCCATTATGGCTCTGTCCCCTAGACTACAGTCCTGACCATCTCCATTATGACTCTGTTCCCTAGACTACAGTCTGACCATCTCCATTATGACTCTGTTTCCCTAGACTACAGTCTGACCACCTCCATTATGACTCTGTCCCCTAGACTACAGTCTGGACCACCCTCCATTATGACTCTGTTCCCTAGACTACAGACTGACCACCTCCATTATGGCTCCGTTCCCTAGACTACAGTCTGACCACCTCCATTATGGCTCTGTTCCCTAGACTACAGTCTGACCATCTCCATTATGACTCTGTCCCCTAGACTACAGTCTGACCATCTCCATTATGACTCTGTTCCCTAGACTACAGTCTGACCATCTCCATTATGACTCTGTTCCCTAGGACTACAGTCTGACCATCTCCATTATACTCTGTTCCCTGACTACAGTCTGACCATCTCCATTATGACTCTGTTCCCCTAGACTACAGTCTGACCACCTCCATTATGGCTCTGTTTCCCTAGACTACAGACTGACCACCTCCATTATGGCTCTGTTCCCTAGACTACAGTCTTGACCACCTCCATTATGGCTCTGTCCCCTAGACTACAGTCTGACCACCTCCATTATGGCTCTGTTCCCTAGACTACAGACTGACCACCTCCATTATGGCTCTGTTCCCTAGACTACAGTCTGACCACCTCCATTATGACTTCTGTCCCCTAGTCTACAGTCTGACCACCTCCATTATGACTCTGTTCCCTAGACTACCGACTGACCACCTCCATTATGGCTCCGTTCCCTAGACTACAGTCTGACAACCTCCATTATGGCTCTGTTCCCTAGACTACAGTCTGACCACCTCCATTATGACTCTGTCCCCTAGACTACAGTCTGACCACCTCCATTATGATTCTTTCCCCTAGACTACAGTCTGCCACTTCCATTATGGCTCTGTTCCCTAGACTACAGTCTGACCTCCCATTATGGCTCTGTTTCCCTAGACTACAGTCTGACCTCGTTTATGGCTCTGTCCCCTAGACTACAGTCTGACCACCTCCATTATGACTCTGTCCCCCAGAATACAGTCTGACCATCTCCATTATGACTCTGTCCCCGAGACTACAGTCTGACCACTTCCATTATGGCTCTGTTCCCTAGACTACAGTCTGACCTCCATTATGGCTCTGTCCCCTAGACCACAGTCTGACCACCTCCATTATGACTCTGTTCCCTAGACTACAGACTGACCACCTCCATTATGGCTCTGTTCCCTAGACTACAGTCTGACCACCTCCATTATGGCTCTGTTCCCTAGACTACAGTCTGACCACTTCCATTATGGCTCTGTTCCCTAGACTACAGTCTGACCTCCATTATGGCTCTGTCCCCTAGACTACAGTCTGACCATCTCCATTATGACTCTGTTCCCTAGACTACAGTCTGACCATCTCCATTATGACTCTGTTCCCTAGACTACAGTCTGACCACCTCCATTATGACTCTGTCCCCTAGACTACAGTCTGACCACCTCCATTATGACTCTGTTCCCTAGACTACAGACTGACCACCTCCATTATGGCTCCGTTCCCTAGACTACAGTCTGACCACCTCCATTATGGCTCTGTTCCCTAGACTACAGTCTGATCACCTCCATTATGACTCTGTCCCCTAGACTACAGTCTGACCACCTCCATTATGATTATTTCCCCTAGACTACAGTCTGCCACTTCCATTATGGCTCTGTTCCCTAGACTACAGTCTGACCTCCATTATGGCTCTGTTCCCTAGACTACAGTCTGACCTCCATTATGGCTCTGTCCCCTAGACTACAGTCTGACCACCTCCATTATGACTCTGTCCCCCAGACTACAGTCTGACCATCTCCATTATGACTCTGTCCCCGAGACTACAGTCTGACCACTTCCATTATGGCTCTGTTCCCTAGACTACAGTCTGACCTCCATTACGGCTCTGTCCCCTAGACCACAGTCTGACCACCTCCATTATGACTCTGTTCCCTAGACTACAGTCTGACCACTTCCATTATGGCTCTGTTCCCTAGACTACAGTCTGACCATCTCCATTATGACTCTGTTCCCTAGACTACAGTCTGACCACCTCCATTATGGCTGTGTTCCCTAGACTACAGTCTGACCACTTCCATTATGGCTCTGTCCCCTAGACTACAGTCTGACCATCTCCATTATGACTCTGTTCCCTAGACTACAGTCTGACCATCTCCATTATGACTCTGTTCCCTAGACTACAGTCTGACCATCTCCATTATGACTCTGTTCCCTAGACTACAGTCTGACCACCTCCATTATGACTCTGTTCCCTAGACTACAGTCTGACCATCTCCATTATGACTCTGTTCCCTAGACTACAGTCTGACCATCTCCATTATGACTCTGTTCCCTAGACTACAGTCTGACCATCTCCATTATGACTCTGTTCCCTAGACTACAGTCTGACCACCTCCATTATGACTCTGTCCCCTAGACTACAGTCTGACCACCTCCATTATGGCTCTGTTCCCTAGACTACAGACTGACCACCTCCATTATGGCTCTGTTCCCTAGACTACAGTCTGACCACCTCCATTATGACTCTGTCCCCTAGACTACAGTCTGACCACCTCCATTATGATTCTTTCCCCTAGACTACAGTCTGCCACTTCCATTATGGCTCTGTTCCTAGACTACAGTCTGACACCTCCATTATGGCTCTGTCCCCTAGGACTACAGTCTGACCACCTCCATTATGACTCTGTTCCCTAGACTACAGTCTGACCACCTCCATTATGACTCTGTTTCCCCTAGACTACAGTCTGACCACCTCCATTATGACTCTGTTCCCTAGACTACAGTCTGACCACCTCCATTATGACTCTGTTCCCTAGACTACAGTCTGACCAAACTCCATTATGACTCTGTTCCCTAGATTACAGTCTGACCACCTCCATTATGGCTCTGTTCCCTAGACTACAGTCTGACCACCTCCATTATGGCTCTGTTCCCTAGACTACTGACTGACCACCTCCATTATGGCTCTGTTTCCCTAGACTACAGTCTGACCACCTCCATTATGGCTCTGTCCCCTAGACTACAGTGTGACCACCTCCATTATGACTCTTTCCCCTAGACTACAGTCTGACCACCTCCATTATGACTCTGTCCCCCAGACTACAGTCTGACCACCTCCATTATGACTCTGTCCCCTAGACTACAGTCTGACCACCTCCATTATGGCTCTGTCCCCTAGACTACAGTCTGACCACCTCCATTATGACTCTGTCCCCTAGACTACAGTCTGACAACCTCCATTATGGCTCTGTTCCCTAGACTACAGTCTGACCACCTCCATTATGACTCTGTCCCCTAGACTACAGTCTGACCACCTCCATTATGATTCTTTCCCCTAGACTACAGTCTGCCACTTCCATTATGGCTCTGTTCCCTAGACTACAGTCTGACCTCCATTATGGCTCTGTTCCCTAGACTACAGTCTGACCTCCATTATGGCTCTGTCCCCTAGACTACAGTCTGACCACCTCCATTATGACTCTGTCCCCCAGACTACAGTCTGACCACCTCCATTATGACTCTGTTCCCTAGACTACTGTCTGAACCACCTCCATTATGGCTCTGTCCCCTAGACTACAGTCTGACCACCTCCATTATGACTCTGATCCCTAGACTACAGTCTGACCACCTCCATTATGACTCTGTTCCCTAGACTACAGTCTGACCACCTCCATTATGACTCTGTTCCCTAGACTACAGTCTGACCATCTCCATAATGACGCTGTCCCCTAGACTAAAGTCTGACCACCTCCATTATGCTCTGTCCCTAGACCTACAGTCTGACCACCTCCATTATCACTCTGTCCCCTAGACTACAGTCTGACCACCTCCATTATGACTCTGTTCCCTAGACTACAGACTGACCACCTCCATTATGGCTCGTTCCCTAGACTACAGTCTGACCACTTCCATTATGGCTCTGTTTCCCTAGACTACAGTCTGACCTCCATTATGGCTCTTGTTCCCTAGACTACAGTCTGACCTCCATTATGGCTCTGTTCCCTAGACTACAGTCTGACCATCTCCATTATGACTCTGTTCCCTAGACTACAGTCTGACCACCTCCATTATGGCTCTGTTCCCTAGACTACAGTCTGACCACCTCCATTATGACTCTGTTCCCTAGACTACAGTCTGACCACACCTCCATTATGGCTCTGTTCCCTAGACTACAGTGTGACCACCTCCATTATGGCTCTGTTCCCTAGACTACAGTCTGACCACCTCCATTATGACTCTGTCCCCTAGACTACTGACTGACCACCTCCATTATGACTCTGTCCCCTAGACTACAGTCTGACCACCTCCATTATGGCTCTGTTCCCTAGACTACAGTCTGACCACTTCCATTATGGCTCTGTTCCCTAGACTACAGTCTGACCTCCATTTGGCTCTGTCACCTAGACTACAGTCTGACCACCTCCATTATGACTCTTTCCCCTAGACTACAGTCTGACCACCTCCATTATGGCTCTGTTCCCTAGACTACAGTCTGACCTCCATTATGACTCTGTCCCCTAGACTACAGTCTGACCAACTCCATTATGGCTCTTTCCCCTAGACTACAGTCTGACCACTTCCATTATGGCTCTGTCCCCTAGACCACAGTCTGACCACCTCCATTATGGCTCTGTCCCCTAGACCACAGTCTGACCACCTCCATTATGGCTCTGTCCCCTAGACTACAGTCCTGACCACCTCCATTATGGCTCTGTCCCCCTAGACTACAGTCTGACCACCTCCATTATGACTCTGTCCCCTAGACTACAGTCTGACCACCTCCATTATGGCTCTGTCCCTAGACTACAGTCTGACCACCTCCATTTTGACTCTGTCCCCTAGACCACAGTCTGACCTTCTCCATTGTGACTCTGTTCCCTAGACTACAGTCAGACCACTTCCATTATGGCTCTGTTCCCTAGACTACAGTCTGACCACCTCCATTATGACTCTTTCCCCTAGACTACAGTCTGACCAACTCCATTATGACTCTGTTCCCTAGACTACAGTCTGACCACCTCCATTATGGCTCTGTTCCCTAGACTACAGTCTGACCATCTCCATTATGACGCTGTCCCCTAGACTACAGTCTGACCATCTCCATTATGACTCTGTTCCCTAGACTACAGTCTGACCATCTCCATTATGACTCTGTTCCCTAGACTACAGTCTGACCATCTCCATTATGACTCTGTTCCCTAGACTACAGTCTGACCATCTCCATTATGACTCTGTCCCTAGACTACAGTCTGACCACCTCCTTATGGCTCTGTTCCCTAGACTACAGACTGACCGACTCCATTATGGCTCTGTTTCCCTAGACTACAGTCTGACCACCTCCATTATGGCTCTGTCCCCTAGACTACAGTCTGACCACCTCCATTATGGCTCTGTTCCCTAGACTACAGTCTGACCACCTCCATTATGGCTCTGTTCCCTAGACTACAGTCTGACCACCTCCATTATGACTCTGTCCCCTAGACTACAGTCTGACCACCTCCATTATGACTCTGTTCCCTAGACTACAGTCTGACCACCTCCATTATGGCTCTGTTCCCTAGACTACAGTCTGACCACCTCCATTATGGCTCTGTTCCCTAGACTACAGTCTGACCACCTCCATTATGACTCTGTCCCCTAGACTACAGTCTGACCACCTCCATTATGACTCTGTTCCCTAGACTACAGTCTGACCACCTCCATTATGGCTCTGTTCCCTAGACTACAGTCTGACCTCCATTATGGCTCTGTTCCCTAGACTACAGTCTGACCTCCATTATGGCTCTGTCCCCTAGACTACAGTCTGACCACCTCCATTATGACTCTGTCCCCTAGACTACAGTCTGACCACCTCCATTATGACTCTGTCCCCTAGACTACAGTCTGACCACCTCCATTATGGCTCTGTTCCCTAGACTACAGTCTGACCTCCATTATGGCTCTGTCCCCTAGACTACAGTCTGACCACCTCCATTATGACTCTGTTCCCTAGACTACAGTCTGACCACCTCCATTATGGCTCTGTTCCCTAGACTACAGTCTGACCACCTCCATTATGGCTCTGTTCCCTAGACTACAGTCTGACCACTCCATTATGGCTCTGTTCCCTAGACTACAGTCTGACCTCCATTATGGCTCTGTCCCCTAGACTACAGTCTGACCACCTCCATTATGACTCTGTTCCCTAGACTACAGTCTGACCACCTCCATTATGACTCTGTTCCCTAGACTACAGTCTGACCACCTCCATTATGACTCTGTCCCCTAGACTACAGTCTGACCACCTCCATTATGACTCTGTTCCCTAGACTACAGTCTGACCACCTCCATTATGGCTCTGTTCCCTAGACTACAGTCTGACCACCTCCATTATGGCTCTGTTCCCTAGACTACAGTCTGACCACCTCCATTATGACTCTGTCCCCTAGACTACAGTCTGACCACCTCCATTATGACTCTTTCCCTAGACTACAGTCTGACCACCTCCATTATGGCTCTGTTCCCTAGACTACAGTCTGACCTCCATTATGGCTCTGTTCCCTAGACTACAGTCTGACCTCCATTATGGCTCTGTCCCCTAGACTACAGTCTGACCACCTCCATTATGACTCTGTCCCCTAGACTACAGTCTGACCACCTCCATTATGACTCTGTCCCCTAGACTACAGTCTGACCACCTCCATTATGGCTCTGTTCCCTAGACTACAGTCTGACCTCCATTATGGCTCTGTCCCCTAGACTACAGTCTGACCACCTCCATTATGACTCTGTTCCCTAGACTACAGTCTGACCACCTCCATTATGGCTCTGTTCCCTAGACTACAGTCTGACCACCTCCATTATGACTCTGTTCCCTAGACTACAGTCTGACCACCTCCATTATGGCTCTGTTCCCTAGACTACAGTCTGACCACCTCCATTATGGCTCTGTCCCCTAGACTACAGTCTGACCACCTCCATTATGACTCTGTTCCCTAGACTACAGTCTGACCACCTCCATTATGACTCTGTTCCCTAGACTACAGTCTGACCACCTCCATTATGACTCTGTTCCCTAGACTACAGTCTGACCACCTCCATTATGACTCTGTTCCCTAGACTACAGTCTGACCACCTCCATTATGACTCTGTTCCCTAGACTACAGTCTGACCACCTCCATTATGACTCTGTTCCCTAGACTACAGTCTGACCACCTCCATTATGACTCTGTTCCCTAGACTACAGTCTGACCACCTCCATTATGGCTCTGTCCCCTAGACTACAGTCTGACCACCTCCATTATGGCTCTGTTCCCTAGACTACAGTCTGACCACCTCCATTATGGCTCTGTTCCCTAGACTACAGTCTGACCACCTCCATTATGACTCTGTCCCCTAGACTACAGTCTGACCACCTCCATTATGACTCTGTCCCCTAGACTACAGTCTGACCACCTCCATTATGGCTCTGTTCCCTAGACTACAGTCTGACCACCTCCATTATGGCTCTGTCCCCTAGACTACAGTCTGACCACCTCCATTATGACTCTGTTCCCTAGACTACAGTCTGACCACCTCCATTATGACTCTGTTCCCTAGACTACAGTCTGACCACCTCCATTATGACTCTGTTCCCTAGACTACAGTCTGACCACCTCCATTATGACTCTGTTCCCTAGACTACAGTCTGACCACCTCCATTATGACTCTGTTCCCTAGACTACAGTCTGACCACCTCCATTATGGCTCTGTTCCCTAGACTACAGTCTGACCACCTCCATTATGGCTCTGTTCCCTAGACTACAGTCTGACCACCTCCATTATGGCTCTGTTCCCTAGACTACAGTCTGACCACCTCCATTATGGCTCTGTCCCCTAGACTACAGTCTGACCACCTCCATTATGACTCTTTCCCCTAGACTACAGTCTGACCACCTCCATTATGACTCTGTCCCCTAGACTACAGTCTGACCACCTCCATTATGGCTCTGTCCCCTAGACTACAGTCTGACCACCTCCATTATGACTCTGTCCCCTAGACTACAGTCTGACCACCTCCATTATGGCTCTGTTCCCTAGACTACAGTCTGACCACCTCCATTATGACTCTGTCCCCTAGACTACAGTCTGACCACCTCCATTATGACTCTTTCCCCTAGACTACAGTCTGACCACCTCCATTATGGCTCTGTTCCCTAGACTACAGTCTGACCTCCATTTGGCTCTGTTCCCTAGACTACAGTCTGACCTCCATTATGGCTCTGTCCCCTAGACTACAGTCTGACCACCTCCATTATGACTCTGTCCCCCAGACTACAGTCTGACCACCTCCATTATGACTCTGTCCCTAGACTACTGTCTGACCACCTCCATTATGGCTCTGTCCCCTAGACTACAGTCTGACCACCTCCATTATGACTCTGATCCCTAGACTACAGTCTGACCACCTCCATTATGACTCTGTTCCCTAGACTACAGTCTGACCACCTCCATTATGACTCTGTTCCCTAGACTACAGTCTGACCATCTCCATAATGACTCTGTCCCCTAGACTAAAGTCTGACCACCTCCATTATGGCTCTGTCCCCTAGACTACAGTCTGACCACCTCCATTATCACTCTGTCCCCTAGACTACAGTCTGACCACCTCCATTATGACTCTGTTCCCTAGACTACAGACTGACACCTCCATTATGGCTCTGTCCCTAGACTACAGTCTGACCACTTCCATTATGGCTCTGTTCCCTAGACTACAGTCTGACCTCTATTATGGCTCTGTTCCCTAGACTACAGTCTGACCTCCATTATGGCTCTGTTCCCTAGACTACAGTCTGACCATCTCCATTATGACTCTGTTCCCTAGACTACAGTCTGACCACCTCCATTATTGGCTCTGTTCCCTAGACTACAGTCTGACCACCTCCATTATGACTCTGTTCCCTAGACTACAGTCTGACCACCTCCATTATGGCTCTGTTCCCTAGACTACAGTGTGACCACCTCCATTATGGCTCTGTCCCTAGACTACAGTCTGACCACCTCCATTATGACTCTGTCCCCTAGACTACTGACTGACCACCGCCATTATGACTCTGTCCCCTAGACTACAGTCTGACCACCTCCATTATGGCTCTGTTTCCCTAGACTACAGTCTGACCACTTCCCATTATGGCCTGTTCCTAGACTACAGTCTGACCTCCATTTTGGCTCTGTCACCTAGACTACAGTCTGACCACCTCCATTATGACTCTTTCCCCTAGACTACAGTCTGACCACCTCCATTATGGCTCTGTTCCCTAGACTACAGTCTGACCTCCATTATGACTCTGTCCCCTAGACTACAGTCTGACCAACTCCATTATGGCTCTTTCCCCTAGACTACAGTCTGACCACTTCCATTATGGCTCTGTCCCTAGACCACAGTCTGACCACCTCCATTATGGCTCTGTCCCCTAGACCACAGTCGTGACCACCTCCATTATGGCTCTGTCCCCTAGACTACAGTCTGACCACCTCCATTATGGCTCTGTCCCCTAGACTACAGTCTTGACCACCTCCATTATGACTCTGTCCCCTAGACTACAGTCTGACCACCTCCATTATGGCTCTGTCCCCTAGACTACAGTCTGACCACCTCCATTTTGACTCTGTCCCCTAGACCACAGTCTGACCTTCTCCATTGTGACTCTGTTCCCTAGACTACAGTCAGACCACTTCCATTATGGCTCTGTTCCCTAGACTACAGTCTGACCACCTCCATTATGACTCTTTCCCCTAGACTACAGTCTGACCAACTCCATTATGACTCTGTTCCCTAGATTACAGTCTGACCACCTCCATTATGGCTCTGTCCCCTAGACTACAGCCTGACCACCTCCATTATGACTCTGTTCCCTAGACTACAGTCTGACCACCTCCATTATGGCTCTTTCCCCTAGACTACAATCTGACCACCTCCATTATGGCTCTGTCCCCTAGACTACAGTCTGACCACCTCCATTATGGCTCTGTCCCCTAGACTACAGTCTGACCACTTCCATTATGGCTCTGTCCCCTAGATTACAGTCTGACCACCTCCATTATGGGTCTGTTCCCTAGACTACAGACTGACCACCTCCATTATGACTCTGTTCCCTAGACTACAGTCTGACCACCTCCATTATGACTCTTTCCCCTAGACTACAGTCTGACCAACTCCATTATGACTCTGTTCCCTAGATTACAGTCTGACCACCTCCATTATGGCTCTGTCCCTAGACTACAGTCTGACCACCTCCATTATGGCTCTGTTCCCTAGACTACAGACTGACCACCTCCATTATGGCTCTGTTCCCTAGACTATACAGTCTGACCACTTCCATTATGGCTCTGTTCCCTAGACTACAGTCTGACCTCCATTATGGCTCTGTTCCCTAGACTACAGTCTGACCTCCATTATGGCTCTGTCCCCTAGACTACAGTCTGACCTTCTCCATTATGACTCTGGTCCCCCAGACTACAGTCTGACCATCTCCATTATGACTCTGTCCCCCAGACTACAGTCTGACCACCTCCATTATGACTCTGTTCCCTAGACTACAGTCTGAACCACCTCCATTATGGCTCTGTCCCCTAGACTACAGTCTGACCACCTCCATTATGACTCTGATCCCTAGACTACAGTCGACCACCTCCATTATGACTCTTTCCCTAGACTACAGTCTGACCACCTCCATTATGACTCTGTTCCCTAGACTACAGTCTGACCATCTTCCATAATGACTCTGTCCCCTAGACTAAAGTCGACCACCTCCATTATGGCTCTGTCCCCTAGACTACAGTCTGACCACCTCCATTATGACTCTGTCCCCTAGACTACAGTCTGACAACCTCCATTATGACTCTGTTCCCTAGACTACAGTCTGACCACTTCCATTATGGCTCTGTTCCCTAGACTACAGTCTGACCTCCATTATGGCTCTGTTCCCTAGACTACAGTCTGACCTCCATTATGGCTCTGTTCCCTAGACTACAGTCTGACCAGCTCCATTATGACTCTGTTCCCTAGACTACAGTGTGACCACCTCCATTATGGCTCTGTTCCCTAACTACAGTCTGACCACCTCCATTATGACTCTGTCCCCTAGACTACTGACTGACCACCTCCAGTATGACTCTGTCCCCTAGACTACAGTCTGACCACCTCCATTATGGCTCTGTTCCCTAGACTACAGTCTGACCATTCCATTATGGCTCTGTTCCCTAGACTACAGTCTGACCTCCATTATGGCTCTGTCACCTAGACTACAGTCTGACCACCTCCATTATGACTCTTTCCCCTAGACTACAGTCTGACCACCTCCATTATGGCTCTGTTCCCTAGACTACAGTCTGACCTCCATTATGACTCTGTCCCCTAGACTACAGTCTGACCAACTCCATTATGGCTCTTTCCCCTAGACTACAGGTCTGACCACTTCCATTATGGCTCTGTCCCCTAGACCACAGTCTGACCACCTCCATTATGGCTCTGTTCCCCTAGACCACAGTCTGACCACCTCCATTATGGCTCTGTCCCCTAGACTACAGTCAACCCACTTCCATTATGGCCCTGTTCCCTAGACTACAGTCTGACCACCTCCATTATGACTCTTTCCCCTAGACTACAGTCTGACCAACTCCATTATGACTCTTTCCCATAGATTACAGTCTGACCACCTCCATTATGCTCTGTCCCCTAGACTACAGCCTGACCACCTCCATTATGACTCTGTTCCTAGACTACAGTCTGACCACCTCCATTATGGCTCTTTCCCCTAGACTACAATCTGACCACCTCCATTATGGCTCTTGTCCCCTAGACTACAGTCTGACCACCTCCATTATGGCTCTGTCCCCTAGACTACAGTCTGACCCACTTCCATTATGGCTCTGTCCCCTAGATTACAGTCTGACCACCTCCATTATGGGTCTGTTCCCTAGACTACAGACTGACCACCTCCATTATGACTCTGTTCCCTAGACTACAGTCTGACCACCTCCATTATGACTCTTTCCCCTAGACTACAGTCTGACCAACTCCATTAGGACTCTGTTCCTAGATTACAGTCTGACCACCTCCATTATGGGCTCTGTCCCTAGACTACAGTCTGACCACCTCCATTATGGGCTCTGTTCCCCTAGACTACAGACTGACCACCTCCATTATGGCTCTGTTCCTTAGACTACAGTCTGACCACTTCCATTATGGCTCTGTTCCCTAGACTACAGTCTGACCTCCATTATGGCTCTGTTCCCTAGACTACAGTCTGACCTCCATTATGGCTCTGTCCCCTAGACTACAGTCTGACCTTCTCCTCCATTATGACTCTGTCCCCCAGACTACAGTCTGACCATCTCCATTATGACTCTGTCCCCCAGACTACAGTCTGACCACCTCCATTATGACTCTTTCCCTAGACTACAGTCTGACCACCCTCCATTATGGCTCTGTCCCCTAGACTACAGTCTGACCACCTCCATTATGACTCTGATCCCTAGACTACAGTCTGACCACCTCCATTATGACTCTTTTCCCTAGACTACAGTCTGACCACCTCCATTAGGACTCTGTTCCCTAGACTACAGTCTGACCATCTCCATAATGACATCTGTCCCCTAGACTAAAGTCTGACCACCTCCATTATGGCTCTGTCCCCTAGACTACAGTCTGACCACCTCCATTATGACTCTGGTCCCCTAGACTACAGGTCTGACCACCTCCATTATGACTCTGTTCTCACTACTAGTTACCCTTACATTATGGCTCTGTTCCCTAGACTACAGTCTGACCTCCATTATGGCTCTGTTCCTAGACTACAGTCTGACCTCCATTATGGGCTCTGTTCCCTAGACTACAGTCTGACCATCTCCATTATGACTCTGTTCCCTAGACTACAGTGTGACCACCTCCATTATGGCTCTGTTCCCTAGACTACAGTCTGACCACCTCCATTAGACTCTGTCCCTTAGACTACTGACTGACCACCTCCATTATGACTCTGTCCCCTAGAACTACAGTCTGACCACCTCCATTATGGCTCTGTTCCCTAGACTACAGTCCTGACCACTTCCATTATGGCTCTGTTCCCTAGACTACAGTCTGACCTCCATTATGACTCTGTCCCCTAGACTACAGTCTGACCAACTCCATTATGGCTCTTTCCCCTAGACTACAGTCTGACCACTTCCATTATGGCTCTGTCCCTAGACCACAGTCTGACCACCTCCATTATGGCTCTGTCCCCTAGACACACAGTCTGACCACTCCATTATGGCTCTGTCCCCTAGACTACAGTCTGACCACCTCCATTATGGACTCTGTCCCCTAGACACTAGTCTGACCACCTCCATTATGACTCTGTCCCCTAGACTACAGTCTGACCACCTCCATTATGGCTCTGTCCCCTAGACTACAGTCTGACCACCTCCATTTTGACTCTGTCCCCTAGACCACAGTCTGACCACGTCCATTGTGACTCTGTTCCCTAGACTACAGTCAGACCAACTTCCATTATGGCTCTGTTCCCTAGACTACAGTCTGACCACCTCCATTATGACTCTTTCCCCTAGACTACAGTCTGACCAACTCCATTATGACTCTGTCCCTAGATTACAGTCTGACCACCTCCATTATGGCTCTGTCCCCTAAGACTACAGTCTGACCACCTCCATTATGACTCTGTTCCCTAGACTACAGGACTGACCACCTCCATTATGGCTCTGTTCCCTAGACTACAGTCTGACCACTTCCATTATGGCTCTGTTCCCTAGACTACAGTCTGACCTCCATTATGGCTCTGTTCCCTAGACTACAGTCTGACCTCCATTATGGCTCTGTCCCCTAGACTACAGTCTGACCATCTCCATTATGACTCTGTCCCCTAGACTACAGTCTGACCACCTCCATTATGGCTCTGTCCCCTAGACTACAGTCTGACCACCTCCATTATGGCTCTGTCCCTCTAGACCACAGTCTGACCACCTCCATTATGGCTCTGTCCCCTAGACTACAGTGTGACCACCTCCATTATGGCTCTGTCCCCTAGACTACAGTCTGACCACCTCCATTATGACTCTTTCCCCTAGACTACAGTCTGATCAACTCCATTATGGCTCTGTTCCCTAGACTACAGTCTGACCTCCATTATGACTCTGTCCCCTAGACTACAGTCTGACCACCTCCATTATGGCTCTTTCCCCTAGACTACAGTCTGACAACCTCCATTATGGCTCTGTCCCCTAGACCACAGTCTGACCACCTCCATTATGGCTCTGTTTCCCTAGACTACTGACTGACCACCTCCATTATGACTCTGTCCCCTAGACTACAGTCTGACCACCTCCATTATGCCTCTGTTCCCTAGACTACAGTCTGACCACTTCCATTATGGCTCTGTTCCCTAGACTACAGTCTGACCTCCATTATGGCTCTGTCACCTAGACTACAGTCTGACCACCTCCATTATGACTCTTTCCCCTAGACACAGTCTGACCAACTCCATTATGGCTCTGTTCCCTAGACTACAGTCTGACCTCCATTATGACTCTGTCCCCTAGACTACAGTCTGACCAACTCCATTATGGCTCTTTCCCCTAGACTACAGTCTGACCACTTCCATTATGGCTCTGTCCCCTAGACTACAGTCTGACCACCTCCATTATGGCTCTGTCCCCTAGACCACAGTCTGACCATCTCCATTATGGCTCTGTCCCCTAGACTACAGTCTGACCACCTCCATTATGGCTCTGTCCCCTAGACTACAGTCTGACCACCTCCATTATGACTCTGTCCCCTAGACTACAGTCTGACCACCTCCATTATGACTCTGTTCCCTAGACTACAGTCTGACCACCTCCATTATGGCTCTGTTCCCTAGACTACAGTCTGACCACCTCCATTATGACTCTGTCCCCTAGACTACAGTCTGACCACCTCCATTATGGCTCTGTTCCCTAGACTACAGTCTGACCACCTCCATTATGGCTCTGTCCCCTAGACTACAGTCTGACCACCTCCATTATGGCTCTGTCCCCTAGACTACAGTCTGACCACCTCCATTATGGCTCTGTCCCCTAGACTACAGTCTGACCACCTCCATTATGGCTCTGTCCCCTAGACTACAGTCTGACCACCTCCATTATGGCTCTGTCCCCTAGACTACAGTCTGACCACCTCCATTATGACTCTGTCCCTAGACTACAGTCTGACCACCTCCATTATGGCTCTGTTCCCTAGACTACAGTCTGACCACCTCCATTATGGCTCTGTTCCCTAGACTACAGTCTGACCACCTCCATTATGGCTCTGTTCCCTAGACTACAGTCTGACCACCTCCATTATGGCTCTGTCCCCTAGACTACAGTCTGACCACCTCCATTATGACTCTGTTCCCTAGACTACAGTCTGACCACCTCCATTATGGCTCTGTCCCTAGACTACAGTCTGACCACCTCCATTATGGCTCTGTCCCCTAGACTACAGTCTGACCACCTCCATTATGGCTCTGTCCCCTAGACTACAGTCTGACCACCTCCATTATGGCTCTGTCCCCTAGACTACAGTCTGACCACCTCCATTATGGCTCTGTTCCCTAGACTACAGTCTGACCTCCATTATGGCTCTGTCCCCTAGACTACAGTCTGACCACCTCCATTATGGCTCTGTCCCCTAGACTACAGTCTGACCACCTCCATTATGGCTCTGTCCCCTAGACTACAGTCTGACCACCTCCATTATGGCTCTGTTCCCTAGACTACAGTCTGACCACCTCCATTATGACTCTGTCCCTAGACTACAGTCTGACCACCTCCATTATGGCTCTGTTCCCTAGACTACAGTCTGACCACCTCCATTATGGCTCTGTTCCCTAGACTACAGTCTGACCACCTCCATTATGGCTCTGTCCCCTAGACTACAGTCTGACCACCTCCATTATGACTCTTTCCCCTAGACTACAGTCTGACCACTCCATTATGGCTCTGTTACCTCCCCCCTAGACTACAGTCTGACCACCTCCATTATGGCTCTGTCCCCTAGACTACAGTCTGACCACCTCCATTATGGCTCTGTCCCCTAGACTACAGTCTGACCACCTCCATTATGACTCTGTCCCCTAGACTACAGTCTGACCACCTCCATTATGACTCTGTCCCCTAGACTACAGTCTGACCACCTCCATTATGACTCTGTTCCCTAGACTACAGTCTGACCACCTCCATTATGGCTCTGTTCCCTAGACCGGTACAGTCGACCCACTCCATTGTGACTCTGTTCCCTAGATACAGTCTGACCCCAACTCCATTATGGCTCTGCTTCCCTAGGACTTCAGTCTGACATCCATTATGACTCTGTCCCTAGACTACAGTCTGACCAACTCCTTATGGCCTCTTTCCCCTAGACACAGGTGCCACTTCCCACTATGGGCTCTGTCCCCTAGACTACAGTCTGACCACCTCCACTGATGGGCTCTGTCCCCTAGACCACCGTCTTACCAATCCCATTATGGCTCTGTCCCATAGGAATACATTCTGGACCACCTCCATTATGACTCTGTCCCCTAGACTAGCTCGACCACCTCCATTAGACTCTGTCCCCTAGACTACAGGTCTGTACCACCTCCATTGTGACTCTGTTCCCTAGACTACAGTCAGACCACTTCCATTATGGTCTTGTTCCCTAGACTACAGTCTGACCTCCATTATGGCTCTGATCCCCTTAGACCACAAGTCTGCCCACCCTCCATTATGACTCTGTTCCCTAGACTACAGACTGACCACCTCCAGTATGGCTCTGTTCCCTAGACTACAGTCATGCACCACCTCCATTATGACTCTTTCCCCTAGACTACAGTCTGACCAACTCCATTATGACTCTGTTCCCTAGATTACAGTCTGACCACCTCCATTATGGCTCTGTCCCCTAGACTACAGTCTGACCAACTCCATTATGGCTCTGTTCCCTAGACTACAGTCTGACCTCCATTATGGCTCTGTTCCCTAGACTACAGTCTGACCTCCATTATGGCTCTGTCCCCTAGACTACAGTCTGACCACCTCCATTATGACTCTGTCCCCCAGACTACAGTCTGACCATCTCCATTATGACTCTGTCCCCCAGACTACAGTCTGACCACCTCCATTATGACTCTGTTCCCTAGACTACAGTCTGACCACCTCCATTATGGCTCTGTCCCCTAGACTACAGTCTGACCACCTCCATTATGACTCTGATCCCTAGACTACAGTCTGACCACCTCCATTATGACTCTGTTCCCTAGACTACAGTCTGACCACCTCCATTATGACTCTGTTCCCTAGACTACAGTCTGACCATCTCCATAATGACTCTGTCCCCTAGGACTAAAGTCTGACCACCTCCATTATGGCTCTGTCCCCTAGACTACAGTCTGACCACCTCCATTATGACTCTGTTCCCTAGACTACAGTCTGACCACTTCCATTATGGCTCTGTTCCCTAGACTACAGTCTGACCTCCATTATGGCTCTGTCACCTAGACTACAGTCTGACCACCTCCATTATGACTCTTTCCCCTAGACTACAGTCTGACCACCTCCATTATGGCTCTGTTCCCTAGACCTACAGTCTGACCTCCATTATGACTCTGTCCCCTAGACTACAGTCTGACCAACTCCATTATGGCTCTTTCCCCTAGACTACAGTCTGACCACTTCCATTATGGCTCTGTCCCCTAGACCACAGTCTGACCACCTCCATTATGGCTCTGTCCCCTAGACCACAGTCTGACCACCTCCATTATGGCTCTGTCCCCTAGACTACAGTCTGACCACCTCCATTATGACTCTGTCCCCTAGACTAGTCTGACCACCCTCCATTATGACTCTGTCCCCTAGACTACAGTCTGACCACCTCCATTATGGCTCTGTCCCCTAGACTACAGTCTGACCACCTCCATTTTGACTCTGTCCCCTAGACCACAGTCTGACCACCTCCATTGTGACTCTGTTCCCTAGACTACAGTCAGACCACTTCCATTATGGCTCTGTTCCCTAGACTACAGTCTGACCACCTCCATTATGACTCTTTCCCCTAGACTACAGTCTGACCAACTCCATTATGACTCTGTTCCCTAGATTACAGTCTGACCACCTCCATTATGGCTCTGTCCCCTAGACTACAGCCTGCCCACCTCCATTATGACTCTGTTCCCTAGACTACAGTCTGACCACCTCCATTATGGCTCTTTCCCCTAGACTACAATCTGACCACCTCCATTATGGCTCTGTCCCCTAGACTACAGTCTGACCACCTCCATTATGGCTCTGTCCCCTAGACTACAGTCTGACCACTTCCATTATGGCTCTGTCCCCTAGATTACAGTCTGACCACCTCCATTATGGGTCTGTTCCCTAGACTACAGACTGACCACCTCCATTATGACTCTGTTCCCTAGACTACAGTCTGACCACCTCCATTATGACTCTTTCCCCTAGACTACAGTCTGACCAACTCCATTATGACTCTGTTCCCTAGATTACAGTCTGACCACCTCCATTATGGCTCTGTCCCCTAGACTACAGTCTGACCACCTCCATTATGACTCTGTTCCCTAGACTACAGACTGACCACCTCCATTATGGCTCTGTTCCCTAGACTACAGTCTGACCACTTCCATTATGGCTCTGTTCCCTAGACTACAGTCTGACCTCCATTATGGCTCTGTTCCCTAGACTACAGTCTGACCTCCATTATGGCTCTGTCCCCTAGACTACAGTCTGACCATCTCCATTATGACTCTGTCCCCTAGACTACAGTCTGACCACCTCCATTATGGCTCTGTCCCCTAGACTACAGTCTGACCACCTCCATTATGGCTCTGTCCTCTAGACCACAGTCTGACCACCTCCATTATGGCTCTGTCCCCTAGACTACAGTGTGACCACCTCCATTATGACTCTGTTCCCTAGACTACTGACTGACCACCTCCATTATGGCTCTTTCCCCTAGACTACAGTCTGACCACCTCCATTATGACTCTGTCCCCTAGACTACAGTCTGACCACCTCCATTATGGCTCTGTTCCCTAGACTACAGTCTGACCAACTCCATTATGGCTCTGTTCCCTAGACTACAGTCTGACCTCCATTATGACTCTGTCCCCTAGACTACAGTCTGACCTCCATTATGGCTCTGTTCCCTAGACTACAGTCTGACCACTTCCATTATGGCTCTGTTCCCTAGACTACAGTCTGACCTCCATTATGGCTCTGTTCCCTAGACTACAGTCTGACCTCCATTATGGCTCTGTTCCCTAGACTACAGTCTGACCATCTCCATTATGACTCTGTTCCCTAGACTACAGTGTGACCACCTCCATTATGGCTCTGTTCCCTAGACTACAGTCTGACCACCTCCATTATGACTCTGTCCCCTAGACTACTGACTGACCACCTCCATTATGACTCTGTCCCCTAGACTACAGTCTGACCACCTCCATTATGGCTCTGTTCCCTAGACTACAGTCTGACCACTTCCATTATGGCTCTGTTCCCTAGACTACAGTCTGACCTCCATTATGGCTCTGTCACCTAGACTACAGTCTGACCACCTCCATTATGGCTCTTTCCCCTAGACTACAGTCTGACCACTTCCATTATGGCTCTGTCCCCTAGACCACAGTCTGACCACCTCCATTATGGCTCTGTCCCCTAGACCACAGTCTGACCACCTCCATTATGACTCTGTCCCCTAGACTAGTCTGACCACCTCCATTATGACTCTGTCCCCTAGACTACAGTCTGACCACCTCCATTATGGCTCTGTCCCCTAGACTACAGTCTGACCACCTCCATTTTGACTATGTCCCCTAGACCACAGTCTGACCACCTCCATTGTGACTCTGTTCCCTAGACTACAGTCAGACCACTTCCATTATGGCTCTGTTCCCTAGACTACAGTCTGACCACCTCCATTATGACTCTTTCCCCTAGACTACAGTCTGACCAACTCCATTATGACTCTGTTCCCTAGATTACAGTCTGACCACCTCCATTATGGCTCTGTCCCCTAGACTACAGTCTGACCACCTCCATTATGACTCTGTTCCCTAGACTACAGACTGACCACCTCCATTATGGCTCTGTTCCCTAGACTACAGTCTGACCACTTCCATTATGGCTCTGTTCCCTAGACTACAGTCTGACCTCCATTATGGCTCTGTTCCCTAGACTACAGTCTGACCTCCATTATGGCTCTGTCCCCTAGACTACAGTCTGACCATCTCCATTATGACTCTGTCCCCTAGACTACAGTCTGACCACTTCCATTATGGCTCTGTTCCCTAGACTACAGTCTGACCTCCATTATGGCTCTGTTCCCTAGACTACAGTCTGACCTCCATTATGGCTCTGTCCCCTAGACTACAGTCTGACCATCTCCATTATGACTCTGTCCCCTAGACTACAGTCTGACCACCTCCATTATGGCTCTGTACCCTAGACTACAGTCTGACCACCTCCATTATGGCTCTGTCCTCTAGACCAGTCTGACCACCTCCATTATGGCTCTGTCCCCTAGACTACAGTGTGACCACCTCCATTATGGCTCTGTCCCCTAGACTACAGTCTGACCACCTCCATTATGACTCTTTCCCCTAGACTACAGTCTGATCAACTCCATTATGGCTCTGTCCCCTAGACTACAGTCTGACCACCTCCATTATGGCTCTTTCCCCTAGACTACAGTCTGACCACCTCCATTATGGCTCTGTTCCCTAGACTACTGACTGACCACCTCCATTATGACTCTGTCCCCTAGACTACAGTCTGACCACCTCCATTATGCCTCTGTTCCCTAGACTACAGTCTGACCACTTCCATTATGGCTCTGTTCCCTAGACTACAGTCTGACCTCCATTATGGCTCTGTCACCTAGACTACAGTCTGACCACCTCCATTATGACTCTTTCCCCTAGACTACAGTCTGACCAACTCCATTATGGCTCTGTTCCCTAGACTACAGTCTGACCTCCATTATGACTCTGTCCCCTAGACTACAGTCTGACCAACTCCATTATGGCTCTTTCCCCTAGACTACAGTCTGACCACTTCCATTATGGCTCTGTCCCCTAGACTACAGTCTGACCACCTCCATTATGGCTCTGTCCCCTAGACCACAGTCTGACCATCTCCATTATGGCTCTGTCCCCTAGACTACAGTCTGACCACCTCCATTATGACTCTGTCCCCTAGACTAGTCTGAGCACCTCCATTATGACTCTGTCCCCTAGACTACAGTCTGACCACCTCCATTGTGACTCTGTTCCCTAGACTACAGTCTGACCAACTCCATTATGGCTCTGTTCCCTAGACTACAGTCTGACCTCCATTATGACTCTGTCCCCTAGACTACAGTCTGACCAACTCCATTATGGCTCTTTCCCCTAGACTACAGTCTGACCACTTCCATTATGGCTCTGTCCCCTAGACTACAGTCTGACCACCTCCATTATGGCTCTGTCCCCTAGACCACAGTCTTACCATCTCCATTATGGCTCTGTCCCCTAGACTACAGTCTGACCACCTCCATTATGACTCTGTCCCCTAGACTAGTCTGACCACCTCCATTATGACTCTGTCCCCTAGACTACAGTCTGACCACCTCCATTGTGACTCTGTTCCCTAGACTACAGTCAGACCACTTCCATTATGGCTCTGTTCCCTAGACTACAGTCTGACCTCCATTATGGCTCTGTCCCCTAGACCACAGTCTGACCACCTCCATTATGACTCTGTTCCCTAGACTACAGACTGACCACCTCCAGTATGGCTCTGTTCCCTAGACTACAGTCTGACCACCTCCATTATGACTCTTTCCCCTAGACTACAGTCTGACCAACTCCATTATGACTCTGTTCCCTAGATTACAGTCTGACCACCTCCATTATGGCTCTGTCCCCTAGACTACAGTCTGACCAACTCCATTATGGCTCTGTTCCCTAGACTACAGTCTGACCTCCATTATGGCTCTGTTCCCTAGACTACAGTCTGACCTCCATTATGGCTCTGTCCCCTAGACTACAGTCTGACCACCTCCATTATGACTCTGTCCCCCAGACTACAGTCTGACCATCTCCATTATGACTCTGTCCCCCAGACTACAGTCTGACCACCTCCATTATGACTCTGTTCCCTAGACTACAGTCTGACCACCTCCATTATGACTCTGTTCCCTAGACTACAGTCTGACCACCTCCATTATGACTCTTTCCCCTAGACTACAGTCTGACCACTTCCATTATGGCTCTGTCCCCTAGACTACAGTCTGACCACCTCCATTATGGCTCTGTCCCCTAGACCACAGTCTGACCATCTCCATTATGGCTCTGTCCCCTAGACTACAGTCTGACCACCTCCATTATGACTCTGTCCCCTAGACTAGTCTGAGCACCTCCATTATGACTCTGTCCCCTAGACTACAGTCTGACCACCTCCGTTGTGACTCTGTTCCCTAGACTACAGTCTGACCACTTCCATTATGGCTCTGTCCCCTAGACTACAGTCTGACCACCTCCATTATGGCTCTGTCCCCTAGACCACAGTCTTACCATCTCCATTATGGCTCTGTCCCCTAGACTACAGTCTGACCACCTCCATTATGACTCTGTCCCCTAGACTAGTCTGACCACCTCCATTATGACTCTGTCCCCTAGACTACAGTCTGACCACCTCCATTGTGGCTCTGTCCCCTAGACTACAGTCTGACCACCTCCATTATGGCTCAGTCCTCTAGACCACAGTCTGACCACCTCCATTATGGCTCTGTCCCCTAGACTACAGTGTGACCACCTCCATTATGACTCTGTTCCCTAGACTACTGACTGACCACCTCCATTATGGCTCTGTTCCCTAGACTACTGACTGACCACCTCCATTATGACTCTGTCCCCTAGACTACAGTCTGACCACCTCCATTATGGCTCTGTTCCCTAGACTACAGTCTGACCAACTCCATTATGGCTCTGTTCCCTAGACTACAGTCTGACCTCCATTATGACTCTGTCCCCTAGACTACAGTCTGACCTCCATTATGGCTCTGTTCCCTAGACTACAGTGTGACCACCTCCATTATGACTCTGTTCCCTAGACTACTGACTGACCACCTCCATTATGGCTCTGTTCCCTAGACTACTGACTGACCACCTCCATTATGACTCTGTCCCCTAGACTACAGTCTGACCACCTCCATTATGGCTCTGTTCCCTAGACTACAGTCTGACCAACTCCATTATGGCTCTGTTCCCTAGACTACAGTCTGACCTCCATTATGGCTCTGTTCCCTAGACTACAGTCTGACCACTTCCATTATGGCTCTGTTCCCTAGACTACAGTCTGACCTCCATTATGGCTCTGTTCCCTAGACTACAGTCTGACCTCCATTATGGCTCTGTTCCCTAGACTACAGTCTGACCATCTCCATTATGACTCTGTTCCCTAGACTACAGTGTGACCACCTCCATTATGGCTCTGTTCCCTAGACTACAGTCTGACCACCTCCATTATGACTCTGTCCCCTAGACTACTGACTGACCACCTCCATTATGACTCTGTCCCCTAGACTACAGTCTGACCACCTCCATTATGGCTCTGTTCCCTAGACTACAGTCTGACCACCTCCATTATGGCTCTGTTCCCTAGACTACAGTCTGACCTCCATTATGGCTCTGTCACCTAGACTACAGTCTGACCACCTCCATTATGACTCTTTCCCCTAGACTACAGTCTGACCACCTCCATTATGGCTCTGTTCCCTAGACTACAGTCTGACCTCCATTATGACTCTGTCCCCTAGACTACAGTCTGACCAACTCCATTATGGCTCTTTCCCCTAGACTACAGTCTGACCACTTCCATTATGGCTCTGTCCCCTAGACCACAGTCTGACCACCTCCATTATGGCTCTGTCCCCTAGACCACAGTCTGACCACCTCCATTATGGCTCTGTCCCCTAGACTACAGTCTGACCACCTCCATTATGACTCTGTCCCCTAGACTAGTCTGACCACCTCCATTATGACTCTGTCCCCTAGACTACAGTCTGACCACCTCCATTATGGCTCTGTCCCCTAGACTACAGTCTGACCACCTCCATTTTGACTCTGTCCCCTAGACCACAGTCTGACCACCTCCATTGTGACTCTGTTCCCTAGACTACAGTCAGACCACTTCCATTATGGCTCTGTTCCCTAGAGTACAGTCTGACCACCTCCATTATGACTCTTTCCCCTAGACTACAGTCTGACCAACTCCATTATGACTCTGTTCCCTAGATTACAGTCTGACCACCTCCATTATGGCTCTGTCCCCTAGACTACAGCCTGACCACCTCCATTATGACTCTGTTCCCTAGACTACAATCTGACCACCTCCATTATGGCTCTTTCCCCTAGACTACAATCTGACCACCTCCATTATGGCTCTGTCCCCTAGACTACAGTCTGACCACCTCCATTATGGCTCTGTCCCCTAGACTACAGTCTGACCACTTCCATTATGGCTCTGTCCCCTAGATTACAGTCTGACCACCTCCATTATGGGTCTGTTCCCTAGACTACAGACTGACCACCTCCATTATGACTCTGTTCCCTAGACTACAGTCTGACCACCTCCATTATGACTCTTTCCCCTAGACTACAGTCTGACCAACTCCATTATGACTCTGTTCCCTAGATTACAGTCTGACCACCTCCATTATGGCTCTGTCCCCTAGACTACAGTCTGACCACCTCCATTATGACTCTGTTCCCTAGACTACAGACTGACCACCTCCATTATGGCTCTGTTCCCTAGACTACAGTCTGACCACTTCCATTATGGCTCTGTTCCCTAGACTACAGTCTGACCTCCATTATGGCTCTGTTCCCTAGACTACAGTCTGACCTCCATTATGGCTCTGTCCCCTAGACTACAGTCTGACCACCTCCATTATGGCTCTGTCCCCTAGACTACAGTCTGACCACCTCCATTATGGCTCTGTCCTCTAGACCAGTCTGACCACCTCCATTATGGCTCTGTCCCCTAGACTACAGTGTGACCACCTCCATTATGGCTCTTTCCCCTAGACTACAGTCTGATCAACTCCATTATGGCTCTGTTCCCTAGACTACAGTCTGACCTCCATTATGACTCTGTCCCCTAGACTACAGTCTGACCACCTCCATTATGGCTCTTTCCCCTAGACTACAGTCTGACCACTTCCATTATGGCTCTGTCCCCTAGACTACAGTCTGACCACCTCCATTATGGCTCTGTCCCCTAGACCACAGTCTGACCACCTCCATTATGGCTCTGTTCCCAAGACTACTGACTGACCACCTCCATTATGACTCTGTCCCCTAGACTACAGTCTGACCACCTCCATTATGCCTCTGTTCCCTAGACTACAGTCTGACCACTTCCATTATGGCTCTGTTCCCTAGACTACAGTCTGACCTCCATTATGGCTCTGTCACCTAGACTACAGTCTGACCACCTCCATTATGACTCTTTCCCCTAGACTACAGTCTGACCAACTCCATTATGGCTCTGTTCCCTAGACTACAGTCTGACCTCCATTATGACTCTGTCCCCTAGACTACAGTCTGACCAACTCCATTATGGCTCTTTCCCCTAGACTACAGTCTGACCACTTCCATTATGGCTCTGTCCCCTAGACCACAGTCTGACCATCTCCATTATGGCTCTGTCCCCTAGACTACAGTCTGACCACCTCCATTATGACTCTGTCCCCTAGACTAGTCTGAGCACCTCCATTATGACTCTGTCCCCTAGACTACAGTCTGACCACCTCCATTGTGACTCTGTTCCCTAGACTACAGTCTGACCAACTCCATTATGGCTCTGTTCCCTAGACTACAGTCTGACCTCCATTATGACTCTGTCCCCTAGACTACAGTCTGACCAACTCCATTATGGCTCTTTCCCCTAGACTACAGTCTGACCACTTCCATTATGGCTCTGTCCCCTAGACTACAGTCTGACCACCTCCATTATGGCTCTGTCCCCTAGACCACAGTCTTACCATCTCCATTATGGCTCTGTCCCCTAGACTACAGTCTGACCACCTCCATTATGACTCTGTCCCCTAGACTAGTCTGACCACCTCCATTATGACTCTGTCCCCTAGACTACAGTCTGACCACCTCCATTGTGACTCTGTTCCCTAGACTACAGTCAGACCACTTCCATTATGGCTCTGTTCCCTAGACTACAGTCTGACCTCCATTATGGCTCTGTCCCCTAGACCACAGTCTGACCACCTCCATTATGACTCTGTTCCCTAGACTACAGACTGACCACCTCCAGTATGGCTCTGTTCCCTAGACTACAGTCTGACCACCTCCATTATGACTCTTTCCCCTAGACTACAGTCTGACCAACTCCATTATGACACTGTTCCCTAGATTACAGTCTGACCACCTCCATTATGGCTCTGTCCCCTAGACTACAGTCTGACCAACTCCATTATGGCTCTGTTCCCTAGACTACAGTCTGACCTCCATTATGGCTCTGTTCCCTAGACTACAGTCTGACCTCCATTATGGCTCTGTCCCCTAGACTACAGTCTGACCACCTCCATTATGACTCTGTCCCCCAGACTACAGTCTGACCATCTCCATTATGACTCTGTCCCCCAGACTACAGTCTGACCACCTCCATTATGACTCTGTTCCCTAGACTACAGTCTGACCACCTCCATTATGGCTCTGTCCCCTAGACTACAGTCTGACCACCTCCATTATGACTCTGATCCCTAGACTACAGTCTGACCACCTCCATTATGACTCTGTTCCCTAGACTACAGTCTGACCACCTCCATTATGACTCTTTCCCCTAGACTACAGTCTGACCACTTCCATTATGGCTCTGTCCCCTAGACTACAGTCTGACCACCTCCATTATGGCTCTGTCCCCTAGACCACAGTCTGACCATCTCCATTATGGCTCTGTCCCCTAGACTACAGTCTGACCACCTCCATTATGACTCTGTCCCCTAGACTAGTCTGAGCACCTCCATTATGACTCTGTCCCCTAGACTACAGTCTGACCACCTCCGTTGTGACTCTGTTCCCTAGACTACAGTCTGACCAACTCCATTATGGCTCTGTTCCCTAGACTACAGTCTGACCTCCATTATGACTCTGTCCCCTAGACTACAGTCTGACCAACTCCATTATGGCTCTTTCCCCTAGACTACAGTCTGACCACTTCCATTATGGCTCTGTCCCCTAGACTACAGTCTGACCACCTCCATTATGGCTCTGTCCCCTAGACCACAGTCTTACCATCTCCATTATGGCTCTGTCCCCTAGACTACAGTCTGACCACCTCCATTATGACTCTGTCCCCTAGACTAGTCTGACCACCTCCATTATGACTCTGTCCCCTAGACTACAGTCTGACCACCTCCATTGTGACTCTGTTCCCTAGACTACAGTCAGACCACTTCCATTATGGCTCTGTTCCCTAGACTACAGTCTGACCTCCATTATGGCTCTGTCCCCTAGACCACAGTCTGACCACCTCCATTATGACTCTGTTCCCTAGACTACAGACTGACCACCTCCAGTATGGCTCTGTTCCCTAGACTACAGTCTGACCACCTCCATTATGACTCTTTCCCCTAGACTACAGTCTGACCAACTCCATTATGACTCTGTTCCCTAGATTACAGTCTGACCACCTCCATTATGGCTCTGTCCCCTAGACTACAGTCTGACCAACTCCATTATGGCTCTGTTCCCTAGACTACAGTCTGACCTCCATTATGGCTCTGTTTCCTAGACTACAGTCTGACCTCCATTATGGCTCTGTCCCCTAGACTACAGTCTGACCACCTCCATTATGACTCTGTCCCCCAGACTACAGTCTGACCATCTCCATTATGACTCTGTCCCCCAGACTACAGTCTGACCACCTCCATTATGACTCTGTTCCCTAGACTACAGTCTGACCACCTCCATTATGGCTCTGTCCCCTAGACTACAGTCTGACCACCTCCATTATGACTCTGATCCCTAGACTACAGTCTGACCACCTCCATTATGACTCTGTTCCCTAGACTACAGTCTGACCACCTCCATTATGACTCTGTTCCCTAGACTACAGTCTGACCATCTCCATAATGACTCTGTCCCCTAGACTAAAGTCTGACCACCTCCATTATGGCTCTGTCCCCTAGACTACAGTCTGACCACCTCCATTATGACTCTGTCCCCTAGACTACAGTCTGACCACCTCCATTATGACTCTGTTCCCTAGACTACAGACTGACCACCTCCATTATGGCTCTGTTCCCTAGACTACAGTCTGACCTCCATTATGGCTCTGTTCCCTAGACTACAGTCTGACCATCTCCATTATGACTCTGTTCCCTAGACTACAGTCTGACCACCTCCATTATGGCTCTGTTCCCTAGACTACAGTCTGACCACCTCCATTATGACTCTGTTCCCTAGACTACAGTCTGACCATCTCCATTATGGCTCTGTTCCCTAGACTACAGTGTGACCACCTCCATTATGACTCTGTCCCCTAGACTACTGACTGACCACCTCCATTATGACTCTGTCCCCTAGACTACAGTCTGACCACCTCCATTATGGCTCTGTTCCCTAGACTACAGTCTGACCACTTCCATTATGGCTCTGTTCCCTAGACTACAGTCTAACCTCCATTATGGCTCTGTCACCTAGACTACAGTCTGACCACCTCCATTATGACTCTTTCCCCTAGACTACAGTCTGACCACCTCCATTATGGCTCTGTTCCCTAGACTACAGTCTGACCTCCATTATGACTCTGTCCCCTAGACTACAGTCTGACCAACTCCATTATGGCTCTTTCCCCTAGACTACAGTCTGACCACTTCCATTATGGCTCTGTCCCCTAGACCACAGTCTGACCACCTCCATTATGGCTCTGTCCCCTAGACCACAGTCTGACCACCTCCATTATGGCTCTGTCCCCTAGACTACAGTCTGACCACCTCCATTATGGCTCTGTCCCCTAGACTACAGTCTGACCACCTCCATTATGACTCTGTCCCCTAGACTAGTCTGACCACCTCCATTATGACTCTGTCCCCTAGACTACAGTCTGACCACCTCCATTATGGCTCTGTCCCCTAGACTACAGTCTGACCCACCTCCATTTAGACTCTGTCCCCTAGACCACAGTCTGACCACCTCCATTGTGATTCTGTTCCCTAGACTACAGTCAGACCACTTCCATTATGGCTCTGTTCCCTAGACTACAGTCTGACCACCTCCATTATGACTCTTTCCCCTAGACTACAGTCTGACCAACTCCATTATGACTCTGTTCCCTAGATTACAGTCTGACCACCTCCATTATGGCTCTGTCCCCTAGACTACAGCCTGCCCACCTCCATTATGACTCTGTTCCCTAGACTACAGTCTGACCACCTCCATTATGGCTCTTTCCCCTAGACTACAATCTGACCACCTCCATTATGGCTCTGTCCCCTAGACTACAGTCTGACCACCTCCATTATGGCTCTGTCCCCTAGACTACAGTCTGACCACTTCCATTATGGCTCTGTCCCCTAGATTACAGTCTGACCACCTCCATTATGGGTCTGTTCCCTAGACTACAGACTGACCACCTCCATTATGACTCTGTTCCCTAGACTACAGTCTGACCACCTCCATTATGACTCTTTCCCCTAGACTACAGTCTGACCAACTCCATTATGACTCTGTTCCCTAGATTACAGTCTGACCACCTCCATTATGGCTCTGTCCCCTAGACTACAGTCTGACCACCTCCATTATGACTCTGTTCCCTAGACTACAGACTGTCCACCTCCATTATGGCTCTGTTCCCTAGACTACAGTCTGACCACTTCCATTATGGCTCTGTTCCCTAGACTACAGTCTGACCTCCATTATGGCTCTGTTCCCTAGACTACAGTCTGACCTCCATTATGGCTCTGTCCCCTAGACTACAGTCTGACCACCTCCATTATGACTCTGTCCCCTAGACTACAGTCTGACCACCTCCATTATGACTCTGTTCCCTAGACTACAGACTGACCACCTCCATTATGGCTCTGTTCCCTAGACTACAGTCTGACCTCCATTATGGCTCTGTTCCCTAGACTACAGTCTGACCATCTCCATTATGGCTCTGTTCCCTAGACTAAAGTCTGACCACCTCCATTATGGCTCTGTCCCCTAGACTACAGTCTGACCACCTCCATTATGACTCTGTCCCCTAGACTACAGTCTGACCACCTCCATTATGACTCTGTTCCTAGACTACAGACTGACCACCTCCATTATGGCTCTGTTCCCTAGACTACAGTCTGACCTCCATTATGGCTCTGTTCCCTAGACTACAGTCTGACCATCTCCATTATGACTCTGTTCCCTAGACTACAGTCTGACCACCTCCATTATGGCTCTGTTCCCTAGACTACAGTCTGACCACCTCCATTATGACTCTGTTCCCTAGACTACAGTCTGACCATCTCCATTATGGCTCTGTTCCCTAGACTACAGTGTGACCACCTCCATTATGACTCTGTCCCCTAGACTACTGACTGACCACCTCCATTATGACTCTGTCCCCTAGACTACAGTCTGACCACCTCCATTATGGCTCTTGTTCCCTAGACTACAGTCTGACCACTTCCATTATGGCTCTGTCCCTAGACTACAGTCTAACCTCCATTATGGCTCTGTCACCTAGACTACAGTCTGACCACCTCCATTATGACTCTTTCCCCTAGACTACAGTCTGACCACCTCCATTATGGCTCTGTTCCCTAGACTACAGTCTGACCTCCATTATGACTCTGTCCCCTAGACTACAGTCTGACCAACTCCATTATGGCTCTTTCCCCTAGACTACAGTCTGACCACTTCCATTATGGCTCTGTCCCCTAGACCACAGTCTGACCCCTCCATTATGGCTCTGTCCCCTAGACCCACAGTCTGACCACCTCCATTATGCTCTGTCCCCTAGACTACAGTCTGACCACCTCCATTATGGCTATGTCCCCTAGACTACAGTCTGACCACCTCCACTATGACTCTGTCCCCTAGACTAGTCTGACCACCCTCCATTATGACTCTTCCCTAGACTACAGTCTGACCACCTCCATTATGGCTCTGTCCCCCTAGACTACAGTCTGGACCACCTCATTTAGACTCTGTCCCCTAGACCACAGTCTGACCACCTCCATTGTGATTCTGTTCCCTAGACTACAGTCAGACCACTTCCATTATGGCTCTGTTCCCTAGACTACAGTCTGACCACCTCCATTATGACTCTTTCCCCTAGACTACAGTCTGACCAACTCCATTATGACTCTGTTCCCTAGATTACAGTCTGACCACCTCCTTATGGCTCTGTCCCCTAGACTACAGCCTGCCCACCTCCATTATGACTCTGTTCCCTAGACTACAGTCTGACCACCTCCATTATGGCTCTTTCCCCTAGACTACAATCTGACCACCTCCATTATGGCTCTGTCCCCTAGACTACAGTCTGACCACCTCCATTATGGCTCTGTCCCCTAGACTACAGTCCTGACCACTTCCATTATGGCTCTGTCCCCTAGATTACAGTCTGACCACCTCCATTATGGGTCTGTTCCCTAGACTACAGACTGACCACCTCCATTATGACTCTGTTCCCTAGACTACAGTCTGACCACCTCCATTATGACTCTTTCCCTAGACTACAGTCTGACCAACTCCATTATGACTCTGTTCCCTAGATTACAGTCTGACCACCTCCATATGGCTCTGTCCCCTAGACTACAGTCTGACCACCTCCATTATGACTCTGTTCCCTAGACTACAGACTGTCCACCTCCATTATGGCTCTGTTCCCTAGACTACAGTCTGACCACTTCCATTATGGCTCTGTTCCCTAGACTACAGTCTGACCTCCATTATGGCTCTGTTCCCTAGACTACAGTCTGACCTCCATTATGGCTCTGTCCCCTAGACTACAGTCTGACCATCTCCATTATGACTCTGTCCCCTAGACTCCAGTCTGACCACCTCCATTATGGCTCTGTCCCCTAGACTACAGTCTGACCACCTCCATTATGGCTCTGTCCTCTAGACCACAGTCCTGACCACCTCCATTATGGCTCTGTCCCCTAGACTACAGTGTGACCACCTCCATTATGACTCTGTTCCCTAGACTACTGACTGACCACCTCCATTATGGCTCTGTTCCTAGACTACTGACTGACCACTTCCATTATGACTCTGTCCCCTAGACTACAGTCTGACCACCTCCATTAAGGCTCTGTTCCCTAGACTACGTCTGACCAACTCCATTATGGCTCTGTTCCCTAGACTACAGTCTGACCTCCATTATGACTCTGTCCCCTATACTACAGTCTGACCACCTCCATTATGGCTCTTTCCCCCAGACTACAGTCCTGACCACTCCCATTATGGCTCTGTCCCTAGACTACAGGTTCTGACCACTCTCCATTATGGCTCCTGTCCCCTAGACCACAGTCCTGACCACCTCCATTATGGCTCTGTTCCCTAGACTACTGACTGACCACCTCCAGTATGAACTCTGTCCCCTAGACTACAGTCTGACCACCTCATTAGCCTCTGTCTCCCTAGACTACAGTCTGACCACTTCCATTAGGCTCGTTCCCTAGACTACAGTCTGACCTCCAATATGGCTCTGTCACCTAGACTACAGTCTGACACCTCCATTATGGGCTCTGTCCCTAGACCACAGTCTGACCACCTCCATTATGGCTCTGTTCCCTAGACTACTGACTGACCACCTCCATTATGACTCTGTCCCCTAGACTACAGTCTGACCACCTCCATTATGGCTCTGTTCCCTAGACTACAGTCTGACCACTCCATTATGGCTCTGTTCCCTAGACTACAGTCTGACCTCCATTATGGCTCTGTCCCCTAGACTACAGTCTGACCACCTCCATTATGGCTCTGTCCCCTAGACTACAGTCTGACCACCTCCATTATGGCTCTGTCCCCTAGACTACAGTCTGACCACCTCCATTATGGCTCTGTCCCCTAGACTACAGTCTGACCACCTCCATTATGACTCTGTTCCCTAGACTACAGTCTGACCACCTCCATTATGGCTCTGTTCCCTAGACTACAGTCTGACCTCCATTATGACTCTGTCCCCTAGACTACAGTCTGACCACCTCCATTATGGCTCTTTCCCCTAGACTACAGTCTGACCACCTCCATTATGGCTCTGTCCCTAGACTACAGTCTGACCACCTCCATTATGGCTCTGTCCCCTAGACCACAGTCTTACCATCTCCATTATGGCTCTGTCCCCTCAGACTACAGTCCTGACCACCTCCATTATGACTCTGTCCCCTAGACTAGTCTGACCACCTCCATTGTGACTCTGTTCCCTAGACTACAGTCAGACCACTTCCATTATGGCTCTGTTCCCTAGACTACAGTCTGACCTCCATTATGGCTCTGTCCCCTAGACCACGTCTGACCACCTCCATTATGACTCTGTTCCCTAGACTACAGACTGACCACCTCCAGTATGGCTCTGTTCCCTAGACTACAGTCTGACCACCTCCATTATGACTCTTTCCCCTAGACTACAGTCTGACCAACTCCCATTATGACTCTGTTCCCTAGATTACAGTCTGACCACCTCCATTATGGGCTCTGTCCCCTAGACTACAGCCTGACCAACTCCATTATGAACTCTGTTCCATAGATTACAGTCTGACCACCTCCATTAGGCTCTGTCCCCTAGACTACAGTCTGACCACCTCCATTATGGCTCTGTTCCCTAGACTACAGTCTGACCACCTCCATTTTGGCACTGTTCCCTAGACTACAGTCTGACGCACCTCCATTATGACTCTGTCCCCTAGACTACAGTCTGACCACTTCCCTTAGGCTCTGTTCCCTAGACTACAGTCTGACCTCCATTATGGCTCTGTTCCCTAGACTACAGTCTGACCTCCATTATGACTCTGTCCCCTAGACTACAGTCTGACCATCTCCATTATGACTCTGTCCCCTAGACTACAGTCTGACCCCTCCATTATGGCTCTGTCCCCTAGACTACAGCCTGACCACCTCCATTATGGCTCTGTCCCTAGACCACAGTCTGACCACCTCCATTATGGCTCTGTCCCCTATACTACAGTGTGACCACCTCCATTATGACTCTGTTCCCTAGGACTACTGACTGACCACCTCCATTATGGCTCTGTTCCCTAGACTACTGACTGACCACCTCCATTATGACTCTGTCCCCTAGACTACAGTCTGACCACCTCCATTATGGCTCTGTTCCCTAGACTACAGTCTGACACTTCCATTATGGCTCTGTTCCTAGACTACAGTCCTGACCACCTCCATTATGACTCTTTCCCCTAGACTACAGTCTGACCAACTCCATTATGGCTCTGTTCCCTAGACCTACAGTCGGACCTCCATTATGACTCTGTACCCTAGACTACAGTCTGACCACCTGCCATTATGGCTCTTTCCCCCAGACTACAGTCTGACCACTTCCATTATGGCTCTGTCCCCTAGACTACAGTCTGACCACCTCCATTATGGCTCTGTTCCCTAGACTACTGACTGACCACCTCCATTATGACTCTGTCCCCTAGACTACAGTCTGACCACCTCCATTATGAGCTCTGTTCCCTAGACTACAGTCTGACCACTCCATTATGGCTCTGTCCCTAGACTACAGTCTGACCTCCATTATGGCTCTGTCCCTAGACTACAGTCTGACCACCTCCATTATGACTCTTTCCCTAGACTACAGTCTGACCACCTCCATTATGGCTCTGTTCCCTAGACTACAGTCTGACCACCTCCATTATGGCTCTGTCCCCTAGACTACAGTCTGTCTCTTATACACCACCTCCATTATGGCTCTGTTCCCTAGACTACAGTCTGACCTCCATTATGGCTCTGTCCCCTAGACTACAGTCTGACCACCTCCATTATGGCTCTGTTCCCTAGACTACAGTCTGACCACCTCCATTATGGCTCTGTTCCCTAGACTACAGTCTGACCACCTCCATTATGACTCTGTCCCCTAGACTACAGTCTGACCACTCCATTATGACTCTGTTCCCTAGACTACAGTCTGACCACCTCCATTATGGCTCTGTCCCCTAGACTACAGTCTGACCACCTCCATTATGGCTCTGTTCCCTAGACTACAGTCTGACCACCTCCATTATGGCTCTTTCCCTAGACTACAGTCTGACCACCTCCATTATGGCTCTGTCCCCTAGACTACAGTCTGACCACCTCCATTATGGCTCTGTCCCCTAGACTACAGTCTGACCACCTCCATTATGGCTCTGTCCCCTAGACTACAGTCTGACCACCTCCATTATGGCTCTGTTCCCTAGACTACAGTCTGACCACCTCCATTATGACTCTGTTCCCTAGACTACAGTCTGACCACCTCCATTATGACTCTGTCCCCTAGACTACAGTCTGACCACCTCCATTATGACTCTGTTCCCTAGACTACAGTCTGACCACCTCCATTATGGCTCTGTTCCCTAGACTACAGTCTGACCTCCATTATGGCTCTGTCCCCTAGACTACAGTCTGACCACCTCCATTATGGCTCTGTCCCCTAGACTACAGCCTGACCACCTCCATTATGGCTCTGTTCCCTAGACTACAGTCTGACCACCTCCATTATGGCTCTGTTCCCTAGACTACAGTCTGACCACCTCCATTATGGCTCTGTTCCCTAGACTACAGTCTGACCACCTCCATTATGGCTCTGTCCCCTAGACTACAGTCTGACCACCTCCATTATGGCTCTGTCCCCTAGACTACAGTCTGACCACCTCCATTATGGCTCTGTTCCCTAGACTACAGTCTGACCACCTCCATTATGACTCTGTCCCCTAGACTACAGTCTGACCACCTCCATTATGGCTCTGTTCCCTAGACTACAGTCTGACCACCTCCATTATGGCTCTGTTCCCTAGACTACAGTCTGACCTCCATTATGGCTCTGTCCCCTAGACTACAGTCTGACCACCTCCATTATGACTCTGTCCCCTAGACTACAGTCTGACCACCTCCATTATGGCTCTGTTCCCTAGACTACAGTCTGACCTCCATTATGGCTCTGTCCCCTAGACTACAGTCTGACCACCTCCATTATGGCTCTTTCCCCTAGACTACAGTCTGACCACCTCCATTATGGCTCTGTTCCCTAGACTACAGTCTGACCACCTCCATTATGGCTCTGTCCCCTAGACTACAGTCTGACCACCTCCATTATGGCTCTGTCCCCTAGACTACAGTCTGACCACCTCCATTATGGCTCTGTCCCCTAGACTACAGTCTGACCACCTCCATTATGGCTCTGTCCCCTAGACTACAGTCTGACCACCTCCATTATGGCTCTGTCCCTAGACTACAGTCTGACCACCTCCATTATGGCTCTGTCCCCTAGACTACAGTCTGACCACCTCCATTATGGCTCTGTCCCCTAGACTACAGTCTGACCACCTCCATTATGACTCTGTTCCCTAGACTACAGTCTGACCACCTCCATTATGGCTCTGTTCCCTAGACTACAGTCTGACCTCCATTATGGCTCTGTCCCCTAGACTACAGTCTGACCACCTCCATTATGACTCTGTTCCCTAGACTACAGTCTGACCACCTCCATTATGGCTCTGTTCCCTAGACTACAGTCTGACCACCTCCATTATGGCTCTGTTCCCTAGACTACAGTCTGACCACCTCCATTATGGCTCTGTCCCCTAGACTACAGTCTGACCACCTCCATTATGGCTCTGTCCCCTAGACTACAGTCTGACCACCTCCATTATGGCTCTGTCCCCTAGACTACAGTCTGACCACCTCCATTATGGCTCTGTCCCTAGACTACAGTCTGACCACCTCCATTATGGCTCTGTTCCCTAGACTACAGTCTGACCACCTCCATTATGGCTCTGTCCCCTAGACTACAGTCTGACCACCTCCATTATGGCTCTGTCCCCTAGACTACAGTCTGACCACCTCCATTATGGCTCTGTCCCCTAGACTACAGTCTGACCACCTCCATTATGGCTCTGTCCCCTAGACTACAGTCTGACCACCTCCATTATGACTCTGTCCCTAGACTACAGTCTGACCACCTCCATTATGGCTCTGTTCCCTAGACTACAGTCTGACCACCTCCATTATGGCTCTGTTCCCTAGACTACAGTCTGACCTCCATTATGACTCTGTCCCCTAGACTACAGTCTGACCACCTCCATTATGGCTCTTTCCCCTAGACTACAGTCTGACCACCTCCATTATGGCTCTGTTCCCTAGACTACAGTCTGACCACCTCCATTATGGCTCTGTCCCCTAGACTACAGTCTGACCACCTCCATTATGGCTCTGTCCCCTAGACTACAGTCTGACCACCTCCATTATGGCTCTGTCCCCTAGACTACAGTCTGACCACCTCCATTATGACTCTGTTCCCTAGACTACAGTCTGACCACTCCATTATGGCTCTGTTCCCTAGACTACAGTCTGACCTCCATTATGGCTCTGTCCCCTAGACTACAGTCTGACCACCTCCATTATGACTCTGTTCCCTAGACTACAGTCTGACCACCTCCATTATGGCTCTGTTCCCTAGACTACAGTCTGACCACCTCCATTATGACTCTTTCCCCTAGACTACAGTCTGACCACTCCATTATGACTCTGTTCCCTAGACTACAGTCTGACCACCTCCATTATGGCTCTGTCCCCTAGACTACAGTCTGACCACCTCCATTATGACTCTGTTCCCTAGACTACAGTCTGACCACCTCCATTATGGCTCTTTCCCCTAGACTACAGTCTGACCACCTCCATTATGGCTCTGTCCCCTAGACTACAGTCTGACCACCTCCATTATGGCTCTGTCCCCTAGACTACAGTCTGACCACTTCCATTATGGCTCTGTCCCCTAGACTACAGTCTGACCACCTCCATTATGGCTCTGTTCCCTAGACTACAGTCTGACCACCTCCATTATGACTCTGTTCCCTAGACTACAGTCTGACCACCTCCATTATGACTCTTTCCCCTAGACTACAGTCTGACCACCTCCATTATGACTCTGTTCCCTAGACTACAGTCTGACCACCTCCATTATGGCTCTGTTCCCTAGACTACAGTCTGACCTCCATTATGGCTCTGTCCCCTAGACTACAGTCTGACCATCTCCATTATGGCTCTGTCCCCTAGACTACAGTCTGACCACCTCCATTATGACTCTGTTCCCTAGACTACAGTCTGACCACCTCCATTATGGCTCTGTTCCCTAGACTACAGTCTGACCACTTCCATTATGGCTCTGTTCCCTAGACTACAGTCTGACCTCCATTATGGCTCTTTCCCCTAGACTACAGTCTGACCACTTCCATTATGGCTCTGTCCCCTAGACTACAGTCTGACCACCTCCATTATGGCTCTGTCCCCTAGACTACAGTCTGACCACCTCCATTATGGCTCTGTTCCCTAGACTACTGACTGACCACCTCCATTATGACTCTGTCCCCTAGACTACAGTCTGACCACCTCCATTATGGCTCTGTTCCCTAGACTACAGTCTGACCACTTCCATTATGGCTCTGTTCCCTAGACTACAGTCTGACCTCCATTATGGCTCTGTCACCTAGACTAGTCTGACCACCTCCATTATGGCTCTGTCCCCTAGACTACAGTCTGACCACCTCCATTGTGACTCTGTTCCCTAGACTACAGTCAGACCACTTCCATTATGGCTCTGTTCCCTAGACTACAGTCTGACCTCCATTATGGCTCTGTCCCCTAGACCACAGTCTGACCACCTCCATTATGACTCTGTTCCCTAGACTACAGACTGACCACCTCCAGTATGGCTCTGTTCCCTAGACTACAGTCTGACCACCTCCATTATGGCTCTTTCCCCTAGACTACAGTCTGACCACCTCCATTATGGCTCTGTCCCCTAGACTACAGTCTGACCACCTCCATTATGGCTCTGTCCCCTAGACTACAGTCTGACCACTTCCATTATGGCTCTGTCCCCTAGATTACAGTCTGACCACCTCCATTATGGGTCTGTTCCCTAGACTACAGACTGACCACCTCCATTATGACTCTGTTCCCTAGACTACAGTCTGACCAACTCCATTATGGCTCTTTCCCCTAGACTACAGTCTGACCTCCATTATGGCTCTGTCCCCTAGACTACAGTCTGACCACCTCCATTATGGCTCTGTCCTCTAGACCACAGTCTGACCACCTCCATTATGGCTCTGTCCCCTAGACTACAGTGTGACCACCTCCATTATGACTCTGTTCCCTAGACTACTGACTGACCACCTCCATTATGGCTCTGTTCCCTAGACTACTGACTGACCACCTCCATTATGACTCTGTCCCCTAGACTACAGTCTGACCACCTCCATTATGGCTCTGTTCCCTAGACTACAGTCTGACCACTTCCATTATGGCTCTGTTCCCTAGACTACAGTCTGACCTCCATTATGGCTCTGTCCCCTAGACTACAGTCTGACCACCTCCATTATGACTCTTTCCCCTAGACTACAGTCTGACCTCCATTATGACTCTGTCCCCTAGACTACAGTCTGACCACCTCCATTATGGCTCTGTCCCCTAGACCACAGTCTGACCACCTCCATTATGGCTCTGTCCCCTAGACTACAGTCTGACCACCTCCATTATGACTCTGTCCCCTAGACTAGTCTGACCACCTCCATTATGACTCTGTCCCCTAGACTACAGTCTGACCACCTCCATTTTGACTCTGTCCCCTAGACCACAGTCTGACCACCTCCATTGTGACTCTGTTCCCTAGACTACAGACTCACCAGCTCCATTATGACTCTGTTCCCTAGACTACAGTCTGACCACCTCCATTATGGCTCTGTTCCCTAGACTACAGTCTGACCACTTCCATTATGGCTCTGTCCCCTAGACTACAGTCTGACCATCTCCATTATGACTCTGTCCCCTAGACTACAGTCTGACCACCTCCAGTATGACTCTGTCCCCTAGACTACAGTCTGACCACCTCCATTATGACTCTGTCCCCTAGACTACAGTCTGACCACCTCCATTATGGCTCTGTTCCCTAGACTACAGTCTGACCACCTCCATTATGACTCTGTCCCCTAGACTACAGTCTGACCACCTCCATTATGGCTCTGTTCCCTAGACTACAGTCTGACCACCTCCATTATGGCTCTGTTCCCTAGACTACAGTCTGACCACCTCCATTATGGCTCTGTTCCCTAGACTACAGTCTGACCACCTCCATTATGGCTCTGTTCCCTAGACTACAGTCTGACCACCTCCATTATGGCTCTGTCCCTAGACTACAGTCTGACCTCCATTATGGCTCTGTCCCCTAGACTACAGTCTGACCTCCATTATGGCTCTGTCCCCTAGACTACAGTCTGACCACCTCCATTATGGCTCTGTTCCCTAGACTACAGTCTGACCACCTCCATTATGGCCCATCCCCCTAGACTACAGTCTGACCCTAACCCTAAAATACCATAAATTACTCCTGTACCTCTCTGATTCAGAGGGGTTAAATGACTCCTGCACCTCTCTGATTCAGAGGGGTTAAATGACTCCTGCACCTCTCTGATCCAGAGGGGTTAAATGACTTCTGCACCTCTCTGATTCAGAGGGGTTAAATGACTCCTGCAGCTCTCTGATTCAGAGGGGTTAAATGACTCCTGCAGCTCTCTGATTCAGAGGGGTAGACCATTCAAAACCAAATTTGGGTATAGATTACTACATTGGGAGAAACATGCCTGTCTACTGTGTGTGTCTGTCTGGCTAGTCATGTGTTATATCTAGTAACTGGTATAGAGAGTAGAGGGATGTGTCTGTCTGGTTAGTCATGTGTTATATCTAGTAACTGGTATAGAGGGATGTGTCTGTCTGGTTAGTCATGTGTTATATCTAGTAACTGGTATAGAGGGATGTGTCTGTCTGGTTAGTCATGTGTTATATCTAGTAACTGGTATAGAGAGTAGAGGGGGTGTGCGTCTGCTGTCTGCCTTAGAGGGATCACTAACATTTCCAAGACCGCTAGTAACCCCCCTCCCAACCCCCCAGGTATAAGGACTACAGAGAGCCTCCATGGTCAGCTGAAGCCTACCAGTTCTCTAAAACCTACTGGGCCGTCCTTGCTGCCAGACTGGCCTTCGTCATCCTGTTCCAGGTATAGTACCACAAATAGCAGGGACACCTATGAACATTTAAACATTACTTTAGTCAGGAGATATTCTATATGTACAGTACCAGTTTGGACACCTACTAGCCACCCTTTGCCTTGATGACAGCTTTGCAAACTCTTGGCGTTCTCTCAACCAACTTCACCTGGAATGCTTTTCCAACATTCTCGAAGGAGTTCCCACTTTTGCTGAGCACTTATTGGCTACTTTTGCTTCACTCTGCAGTCCATCTCATCTCATACCAAACCATCTCAATTGGGTTGAAGTCAGGTGATTGTGGAGGCCAGGTCATCTGATGCAGCACCATCACTCTCCTTCTTGGTCAAATAGCCCTTACACAGCCTGGAGGTGTGTTGGGTCATTGTCCTGTTGAAAAACAAATGATAGTCCCACTGAACACAAACCAGATGGGATTGAGCATCGTTGCAGAATGCTGTGGTAGCCATGTTTGTTAAGTGTGCCTTGAATTCTAAGTCAATCACTGACCGTATCACCAGCAAATCACCATCACACCACCTCCTCTTTGCTTCACGGAGGGAACCACACATGCGGAGATCATTAGTTCACCTACTCTGCGTCTCCCAAAGACACGGCGGTTGGAACCAAAAATCTCAAATTTGGACTCATCACACCAAAGGACAGATTTCAACCAGTCTAATGTCTATTGCTCATGTGTTTTGGCCCAATCAAGTCTCTTCTTCTCATTGGTGTCCTTTAGTAGTGTTGTTTTGCAGCCATGAGGGCCTGATTCATTCTCCTCTGAACGAATGATACACAACTGATTGTCTCAAACGCATTAAGGAAAGAAGTTCCACAGATTAACTTTTAACAACACCTGTTAATTGAAATGCATTCCAGGTGACTACCTCATGAAGCTGGTTGAGAAAATGCCAGAGTGTGCAAAGCTGTCATCAAGGGCAAGTGTGGCTACTTCGAAGAATCTGAAATACTTTTTGGTTACTACATGATTCCATATGTGTTATTTCATAGTTTTGATGTCTTCACTATTATTCTACAATGTAGAAAATTGTAAAAAAAAAGATTTAGAAAAAAAACTTGAATGAGTATCAAACTGACTCTGGAACAGTTACCTGGTACTGTATGTAATATCAAACTGACTCTGGAACAGTTACCTGGTACTGTATGTAATATCAAACTGACTCTGGAACAGTTCCTGGTACTGTATGTAATATCAAACTGACTCTGGAACAGTTACCTGGTACTGTATGTAATATCAAACTGACTCTGGAACAGTTTGGTTGGACCACTTGTGGTTGCAGTGTGGTTGGACCACTTGTGGTTGCAGTGTGGTTGGACCACTTGTGGTTGTAGTGTGGTTGGACCACTTGTGGTTGTAGTGTGGTTGGACCACTTGTGGTTGTAGTGTGGTTGGACCACTTGTGGTTGTAGTGTGGTTGGACCACTTGTGGTTGTAGTGTGGTTGTATTTTAGTCACAGTGGAGCATTTATCAGATGATTCAGTACATCACCAACCAGTTTAACAAACTCCTGTCTTCTGTTGTCGCTTTGTGCTCCATCCTTCCTTCAATCTCCACCCTGACGTCCATGACACTGTCTCCATCAGAACCTGGTGATGTTCCTGAGCCTGCTGGTTGCCTGGGTGATCCCAGACGTACCGAAGAACATCAGTGAGCAGCTGAAGAGAGAGAAGACTCTGCTGGTGGACGTGTTCCTCCGGGAGGAGAAGGAGAAGTTCCACCTCCTCCAGAGCCTCTTCTCCTCCAAGGACCAGCCCAGCCAGGGTCACCCCGACACGGCCCACTTCCGTACTCTACCCCTAGGCCTCTCTCAGGGCCTAGGCCAGCCCCCGGGCGGAGAGGGAGGGGAATCCCGGGTGAGATGCAGGGCTGCCAGTTTCAGCCAGTTCACCAGACAGATGTCCATGTCTCCTAGCAACGACGCAGCCCGACACACAGCGGTCTGACACGCTACTGTAGTGGTTGGATACAAACATTCTTTATCCCCACAGGAGAGGTTCAGACACTAGTGTGGTAGCTACATGGAGTCTGAATGCTGTGATCTCTCACCCATGTAGACTTGGTGTTCTCTTTCTGAAGCAGTGTGATGATGGAACATACTGATCATGGACTTGTTCTTCTGGCCGGATAATCTACATATTCTTGACCATTGTATGTTAATCTGCATGATGAGAAGTGACTGTATAGTTCCCTTAAGGAAAAACACCTTCAGCCTGACGGTCTTCTCTGAGAGAGCTTCCATGTCTGGAACACACATGGAGCTGCTGTTTACGGTACCTTCACCAATAACCTAAAGACATGGCTAACGGACAGTCCGGTGTGTCAACACCATCCCCCAGCTGTGTAGACCTGCTTTCCATGCTGTCTGCTATACAGTCTTGGCTCTTTTTCTGTCATGCTGTTTGGTTTCTATTTGTGTTGTTGCTTTCTGTCTGTCTGTGTTACTGATCATATGTTGCTCTGTCTGTCTGTCTGTGTTAAGTGTTACTGGTCATATGTTGCTCTGTCTGTCTGTCTGTCTGTCTCTGTCTGTCTGTCTGTGTTAAGTGTTACTGGTCATATGTTGCTCTGTCTGTCTGTCTGTCTGTGTTACTGGTCATATGTTGCTCTGTCTGTCTGTCTGTCTGTGTTAAGTGTTACTGGTCATATGTTGCTCTGTCTGTCTGTGTCTGTCTGTCTGTGTCTCTGTGTGTTACTGGTCATATGTTGGTCTGTCTGTCTGTCTGTGTCTCTGTCTGTCTGTGTGTTACAGGTCATATGTTGCTCTGTCTGTGTTACTGGTCATATGTTGCTCTGTCTGTCTGTCTCTCTCTGTCTATCTGCGTGTTACTGGTTATGTTGCTCTGTCTGTCTGTGTCTCTGTCTGTATGTGTGTTACTGGTCATATGTTGGTCTGTCTGTGTTACTGGTCATATGTTGCTCTGTCTGTCTGTCTCTGTCTGTCTGTTACTGGTTATATGTTGCTCTGTCTGTGTTACTGGTTATATGTTGCTCTGTCTGTGTTACTGGTTATGTTGCTCTGTCTGTGTTACTGGTCATATGTTGCTCTGTCTGTGTTACTGGTCATATGTTGCTCTGTCTGTGTTACTGGTTATATGTTGCTCTGTCTGTCTGCGTGTTACTGGTCATATGTTGCTCTGTCTGTCTGCGTGTTACTGGTCATATGTTGCTCTGTCTGTGTTACTGGTTATGTTGCTCTGTCTGTGTTACTGGTTATATGTTGTTCTGTCTGTGCTTATTGTCTGTCTATATTGTTATTGGATTTGTTTTTAATAACCTTCCCAGGGACTCGGGTCGAAAATTAGCTGGGTAATGTACATGTTGAGGTTCAGAATATATAACTGGGTAATGTACATGTTGAGGTCCAGAGTATATAATTGGGTAATGTACATGTTGAGGTTCAGAGTGTATAACTGGGTAATGTACATGTTGAGGTCCAGAGTGTATAACTTGGTAATGTACATGTTGAGGTCCAGCATGTATAACTGGGTAATGTATAGAATATCAAGGTCCAGAGTGTATAACTGGGTAATGTACATGTTGAGGTCCAGAGTGTATAACTGGGTAATGTACATGTTGAGGTGTTAGCATCTTTCACATTTCACAGGTGTTAGCATCTTTCACATTTCACAAGAGGGGACATTTGGTCCATATTCTTGCCTGTAACTTGGAAAGAGAGGGTGGAGCTCTTCGTTCTTCGTCTCTTCTCTTAAAGCCCATGCAGTTGTTGAAAGTGTATTTTTAAATCATCATCATTGTACTGCTAATAAATCACTGTTTATTTCATGAAAATAATATTTTGGTAATTTATTTCCCTGAGCCTCATTTTGCCATTGAAATGCTCAGTCTGATCATGTGGCCGTGTTGATATAAATGTAATATACAGAGCCCTGATTGGCAGATAGGATGGTCCAGACTTGGGTTTCCCAAACTCAGTGCTGGGGCCCCTTGGGTGGACCTTTTGGTTTGTCCCCCAGCACTACTCCGCTGATTCAGATAATCACAGCTTGATGATGAGTTGGTTATTTGAATCAGCTTTGTAGTTCAAAAAACACCGTGTGCACCTAGGGGGGGGCCCCAGGACTGAGTTTGACTTCTACCCGCTTACCCCTTCAAAGTAGGTGGAGACATATCAGAGGAGATTGGTGGCACTTTAATTGGGGAGAACAGGCTCGTATTAACGACTGGTATGGATAATGGCACCTTAATTAGGGAGGACAGGCTCTTGTTCATGACTGGTATGGATAACTGGTAGGGATAATGGCACCTTAATTAGGGAGGACAGGCTCTTGTTCATGACTGGTATGGATAATGGCACCTTAATTGGGGAGGACAGGCTCGTGTTCATGACTGGTATTGTATCAAACACGTTTCCATGTGTTTGATGCCATTACATTCACTCTGACCATTATTATGAGCCATCCTCCCCTCAGCAGCCTCCTGTGATGTATATTCAAATAAAATATGACTGGTCGTTTGTCAGAATAACCAGATCAGATTGTGATGTCATGACCGGGGCCATGAAATTACAGGCATTTATTTCAGAAAGCTCTTTCCCAAAAAAAAGGTATTATCATTGAGTGTTGTATGTCTTAACAACACTGGGAACAATTTGGACGGCACTGCTTCTTTAACCCTCTACTGCAGTGGTTCTGTAACCTTCTACTGCAGTGGTTCTGAAACCTACTGCAGTGGTCTGTAACCATCTACTGCAGTGGTTCTGTAACCATCTACTGCAGTGGTTCTGAAAACCTACTGCAGTGGTTCTGTAACCCTCTACTGCAGTGGTTCTGTACCCTCTACTGCAGTGGTTCTGTAACCTTCTACTGCAGTGGTTCTGTAACCTTCTACTGCAGTGGTTTCTGGTAACCTTCTACTGCAGTGGTTCTGAAACCTACCTGCAGTGGTTCTGTAACTTCTACGGCAGGGTGCTGTAACCTTTACTGCAGTGGTCTGTACCCTTCTACTGCAGTGGTTCTGAACCTCTACCTGCAGTGGTTCTGTAACTTCTACTGCAGTGGTTCTGTACCCTTCTACTGCAGTGGTTCTGTAACCCTCTACCGCAGCGGGTTCTGTAACCTTCTACTGCAGGGGTTCTGTAAACCTTCTACTGCAGTGGTTTCTGTAACTTCTACTGCAGTGGTTCAGATAACCTTCTACTGCAGGGTTCTGTAACCTTCTACTGCAGTGGTTCTGTAACCTTCTACTGCAGTGGTTCTGTAACCTCCTACTGCAGTGGTTCTGTAACCTTCTACTGCAGTGGTTCTGTAACCTTCTATGCAGA